>NC_079547.1:26197344-26204844 GCF_015846415.1 Triplophysa dalaica | reverse complement strand
TGCATCATGGGTTTGGGGATCAGCGTCTCAAACACCAGAACATCCACACACTTCTCCTTCAGCCCTGCAGCGTCACCACACACACATATCAAACTCAAGGACGGTCACAGATGATTCACATGACTGCGTGAGAATAACACGTCATATCATGAATCTGATTTTATCACACGGATCTCTGGAACACTTGATTCTGATTGGCTACACTGTAAAACCAAAGGCTAAAAATAATCAAACAGATCAAGTAATGTAAACTTAGTTTCATAAAAATGTTATACTTACTTAAATATTTTAAGTTTCTGAAACACAATTTGACTTAAGGTATAATGATTATTTTTGATTAACTTGAAGTTTTGACTTAAACTAAAAAAATATGATTTGCTCCTTGTTCCATTTACTTAATTTAAACATGTTAATTCAACACAATTGGTCGAGAAGGATTTTTCAATTCCCAGCATGCATTGGGCCATGCCTTTGTGTTTTCAGCCAAGTTAAAGACTTGTTTGTGTTTAATGTTCACTTGCAGCAAGTCTGTATTGAACTTATGTATGACAACAAAATGTAATCATAAGACTAATAAATGTAGAGTTTAGTTAACTTAGTCATTTAAGTAAATTTGAGTCAGAAAAGTAAGAAATGTTTTACTTATTTTAGTAACTTAAACATATATTTTTTAAACAGTTTAGTTGAGCTTACTTAATTGAATCAAGGCAACGAGTTTGCACAATTGCTTTAAGTAAAGTAAACAAGAGTTTTTTACAGTGTTTTTACAGTGATAGTTGCAAAAGGTTTGTTATTCCCCTAAAACTAATAAAACAGAGTCAACCTGATATTACAAATAATTTATTTATAAATCAATTCAATTAAAATGAATGCTCATTATTAACATATATATGGGATTATATTTGATATATTTAAATCATATATTTGTATACTTTAATTTTAAATATTGAAACCTCTTTCCTCTGCGGAAAAAATACTTCAAATCAATATTTTTTGTCTAATAATTTACATACAGCCGGTTGTTATCACAAAATAAACCCTGAAAAACCCCTCTGCTTGGTTCTCTTATATAAATTTAACTTCAGGTGATAAAAATAAAACTATGTCTTAAACGTTTAAGATTTATTACAAAAGCATGACAGTTTCAAACGGTAATATCAGGATAAGTGCTATGCAGAATTATTACAGAATTGAATCATATTTTGAAAACAGGTTGAAAAACTTCAGTGTTGTCCTCTTTCTAACAAATGAAACAACTTTTTTAAATCATTAAAAACCAATAAATATATAACTTACAAATACGTATATAACTTGTGAGTGAAACACTTGTACAGGCGATGTAAAAACACCTCACACGCTACAGCTGAGCATGTGATTGGACCCCAAATAATGTCCCATGAATCATTGTGAGTGTGAGGGCTAGTGTTGACTGTTATGTGCTGACCTTTCAGCGCCAGAGTGATGCAGGAGGATCCTTTAGTGTAGAGACGGACGGGTGGAGTCTCAGGTGCTTGAGCTCCTAACACCCTCTTGAGATGAATCAGACTGTAACTGTACATCGAGTCCTGAGACAGACCCAGACTGGAGCTGGGGTCCACCACACGCAAATACTCCTACACACACACAAACAAGCACACCACATGCACACACACAACGCACACACACAACACATACGCACACACACAACGTGCACGTACACACACCACACACACACAACACACGTGTGTATGACATGTCATGTTTTATTATTAGTGCTTTAAAAGACAAGACAGAAGAAACTCACTTTGAAAGCCAGACAAACAGCAGAGTCCAGAGCAAACCAGTCTGTACGTCCACTGAGTTTAACAGTTCCGATGAAAAACTCCACCTGCTTGACTTCCTGTGAACAAGTCAATGAGTCGACTTACACAACACAACATTAACATTCAAACAACAGAAGCAGTCTTAACAGAGTTTAAAGGGACATTACATGAGAATTGTGTTATCATGTCTTTACACAATCAAACTAGGAGGATGTTAACAGTTGCTAAGCAACACTGGCTCTTGTTGTATGTGTGTGTTTCAGGTATTCATCTCTTGATGACACTCACATCTTTAAAGATGTGCTGGTTTGGTATTCGCACCATCACTTTGACCAGACTCTCATCCTTCTGCAGAGTCGTGGTGGGGCTTTGAAAGACATCTGTGACAAACACAACATCACAGAAAATCTAACTAGAGAGATAATGTTCAAGAGAATATAGAAAGTGTAATATATCAAAATATACACACAATTCACTTCATGTTTTATTTGTAGAGTTTGTTTGTATGTATATTAAATATCTATATACACATGATGAGTGTGTGGTGGTTGTAGTTCACATGCGTTTTTTCTATGAAATCAATGTCTGTTACCTGGGTAAAGTTCATTCTGTCCCGCAGCCAAAGTTTTACTGACAGAAGACACAGACTGGCGCGGTGATGTAACACCCAGTGAACCCAAACCTGAGGACTGAGAGGTGGAGCTCGGGGGTCGGGAGGAGGGGCCTCCGGTCTTCAGATGGTCATTCTCCGCCTTCAGATTCTCCACAGTCATCTAAAATGTCATTGATTCATTGACATGATAAAGTGAAGAGTGTGTCAGCTATCATCGGTGAATGATGAAATAAAAAACAAAGATATATAAAAAATCACGTGTGATTTGCTGTTCCTTGCAACCTGAATTGAGTTTTTGTTCTCAGGTTCTATTAAAATTACTCAAATATTTCGCTGTACAACGAGACACATGACAAATTAGTAGCCAAAAGTCCAACCTCTCAATAGAAAAACTAAATTCTAAAATCTAAAGTCTATAAGTGCCCTTAATTCTTCTTTGTGAAATTCAACAAAAGCTGATTTAAAAACAAAAGCGACATCTAGTGGAGAAGACGAGTAATACAACGAGATTCACGCTAATCTTCACTTCGTCAATGCTTGAAAATATGAATAAAAGAATAATTCTAGGACACCTCTTGTTTAGATTGTGGCGTGATGACATCACACACCTGCATGTGCGTCATGGCTTCCTGTAGCTGCTCCAGCTGGTGGGCGGAGCTAAGAGCCTCCAGACGAATGTCCGTCAGCTTGCGTTCTTTCTCCCACAGTTCCGAGCGTAACTCTGACACCTCTTTCTCTTCTGTGCCGTCACGCTCCTCACATGACCTGATGGAAACACCCACAGATGTCACATCGCACACACGCGACAGCTACAGGCAGATCAAACTAACACTAACCCTGTTGTGGAGGTTTTCTCAGGGGCGTTATTCCCATCATGATGGATTTTGGGTGAAGAAGGGGCGGAGCAGGTGGGCGTGGCGATCTCCTCGATGTCAGCGTATGATGCTTTGGAGCCCTTTTTACTGAAGGCCTTGTTGAAGGAGCTTCTCAACTGCAGGAGAACAGAGACGAGAGCGTGAAACATCCACTGTTTTATCTGTGAAATTCTTTTGAAATCAACACAGACGCACAAATACAGAGCAAACAGACACACAACAACAGATGCACGTCTTATTTGCTGATTTTTAGTTGTGTGCTTCAGATGGGTCATGATGTGATGATGAGCTCCAGCTAAAGCTCTAGAGATGAGATGAGCAGCTGGACATTCATATGAATATTTTAAGAACGGGAAATGAATGAATGCAGTTCTGAAGCGACACAAAGAGATCAGATTTACAGTTTCGTTACACTAATGTGTTGTATATTGAATCATCATGACATTAATAATGAAAGGAGATCAGTCTTGTCTTAGTCAATGAGTCTTCATCATCATCATCATCATCATCACACACGGTCACATTTCATAAGCCCAAAATCAAAAGACTTTCTCTTATACATCATTATTGACATTTTTCTTAAATGCGGTCGTTTCAATATCGATTCTCAAAGTCATGAATCGATTTTTTTGTGAACATACTGATGATTAATGTGAATCTCATTGCTACTGCTAGTTTTCTCCACTAGATGTCACTTTTGTTCTTAAAACGGTGATTCGTTGATGCAAGTATGTCGTGTTTTGTTCAGACGAAGCACATGATGACAAATCTAGCGCGTTGGGAGAAATCTTAAAGTCCTCGTGAACCGGAAGTTGCGATCTTTTTTATTTCCGTATTCTGACATATTTTCGAGTGAAAATAAATTTTGAATGAGAAAATTAGTCTTTCTCTAAGATTTGATTGGATGTTTTAAAATACCCGTTGCATTTTGAAATAGGACTGGCAGCAGAGTGACAGTTGAAGGGGAGGAGTTAACGGAGGCTCCGCCCAAGCCGTCTAACATAAGTCATATAAGATAAATAGACGATACTGGAAGGAAGTACATTTTTAGATTTTAACTGAAGATTATGAGGGCACACAAATTTTAAAAAGAGAACGACCCACATTGATAAAGTATTTACAATAAACACTGCAACATTTCATGAAAAAATAGGCATTGCTGTTTTTTATTTCTCTGGGACTTTAACTTTCATTCAGCGGGAAAATGTCTGCAGTTAATGCCCTGCGAGGTCTCTCTCGCAGCGTGACTCGTGAATAAAAGACTACAAAACTACGTTTCCAAACACCTGTCACTTTTATGTCAACTGTTTAGATACATAAACACACTGCAAAAAATGACTTTCTTACTTAGACTTTTTTTCTTATTTTCCAGTGAAAATATTTTCTTAGGTCAATTTACTCATCAAGAAAATGCATCTTGATTTAAGAATGTAAGAAATTCAGTTTTTGCAGTGCATGAACACAGTTTGTGTGTAGATGAGTGCATGATAACATAGATCGAGGCTACGCTCTGTGTAGAGAATATCACACAACAGAGACAGAAAATGTCAATGAGAACGACTTTTTTGGGCAACAGGCTGTTTAAAATACAGAACGTTCAGAGAATTGCAACTAAAAAAATTACGAATGATGATGACGTCACAAATATGTTAATCAGGCTGTGACATCACCAAACGCCACAGTTCCACAATTTCCTAGCAAAAACACTGCACGTCCGTGGCTTTTCATTTCTTTGTGTTAATTCACCATTGTAATCTGATGTTTACTCTTCTTTTTTCTTGAAATATCTGTGATTTTGATCTGTATGCATGCATTGAACCGAAAGGAGAACTTGAGAACGGAGTCTGAGCATCTGAAGTGATACCCAGCACTGACAGGACTGTGTGATGGGTTGTAATGATGAAGATAACATTGTCTTTAGAGATGCTGGCTGTATGACGTGTGGTCATGGATGATGATATGATGGAGGAGGTTTCTCTTGTATGTGACTCACCTCATACACCTGTGAGACAGTGAAGAGGACAACATGAAGAAGAAATCACAGACATTCTTTAGTCAATTCAATCCATCACTGAAACTTCTGTTTAATCTGTGTGTAAAGCCGTACTCACCCAGCTCTTCTTCTTCTTCTTCTTGGCCTCTTGTTCTTTCAGACTGCCGGCACTGGAGTGACTGGTGATGCTGTTGAGACTGGAGATACTCTCAGATGAGTTCTGACGGTCCATCTGAGGCTCTGACACACACACACACACACACCTGTCACTCATCTCACATCAACTTCATTTCAAGTATAACGCTGCACTCTTGAATAAAAAATCAAATCATTGCATTAAAGATTCTACACCAGATGTTCTCAATGCACCTGTGATCACGCTATATGATGAGTTTGGTTCAAAAACTCTTTTTTATTTCAAAAGTCATGTTTTTAATTGTGCATACCAATTAATATCAATCAAACTGCACTTGGTTTGTTTTCATTTAAGCCGTAATAACTCAAACTAGAACAAAAAAAACATGATAACATTATAAAAAACATGATTTTTGAGTTATCTCATTTTGGAACCAAACTCTTCATATCACAACCACATCACAACTAAGCACGAGACCCGCGAGAACCAATGAGATTTAGAGTCATGGACATGTCACCAGATATGAGTTTAGTGCTCTGAAGCTCTTGTTATGGTTTCAATTTTGCAACAAAAACAAAAAGCCTCATTTGAGTTTGGCTGAAGAAATGAAGTCTAGGATCACACAAGGATTTTCATGTTTGGGTGAAATCGTAACACTTCTGTGAACCTTTGGGTGTGTTCTCGGGGGTATCCAGAGCTCCCTGAATGAGGCACTGTGTCTCTGTGTTCTTTGTCTTCAGGGTTAGGGTCTCTATGGTTTCCCTCAGGTCCTGTAGCTCAGAATCCTGAATTGACAAACACGAGTGTTTTCATGAAGACAGACGTTGACTATCAAAACACAACATGAAACTTTGATCTCTTTTCATATCATAATGACATCACTACACCCGACAACATTTAAAATACATGTGTGTGTGTGTGTGTATACTGACCTTCTGTTCAGACGTGACGGACAGACTCTGCAGTCGTGCAGTCATGAGAGCCAAACTCTGCTCGAACGCCGCCACCAGGTTAGCCTGTGAATGACATCAAACAGTCAGCATCTGACACACAACACAACACACAAACACACACCCAGATGTGTGTGTCTCCATCAAACAAGGACGAGACTCAAGAACATCTGCTGACATGAATGGATGGAGGGATGACCTGGAGACATGACGAGAGGTTGCCATGTCAACAACAAACACACACAAACACACACACACACACACACATAAATCTGACAATTAATCCGTCTGATATTAAATGTAATCATGCGACTGGACTGGACTGCATGCCGATGCATCACAAACTTAACAAGACTTTCATGGTTTAAAACACGGCATCCGTCATGTACAGTGTTTTATGTGGTTGCCGGGGAATTTCCATGTGGTTGCTATGGTATTCTGAATTGTGTAGTGTGTAGCTAGGGCATTGCTGGGATGCCGTGGATGCTCAGATTCAGCAGTGAGTCCCCTGTCATCAGCACCCAGCATCAGTCGCATTTGTAAAACAGTGATGTCATCAAACCTCGGCTGTGACATCATCAGTCAGCGCCAGGCCGCGCGAGGGGGGTTGTGGTGTTTGGTGGGACAGATACATGCAACAGTGACAGACGGGGCTGACAGTCCAACAAACCTGGCCTGCCTGTAAGAGCCAGCGGCCGGCCGGCGGAACGCAGCGGTCATCAGGGGCCGGGAGGAGAGAGAGGGACAGTTGTGGTGTTAGTGTCCTCACAAACACACACACACATTCACACAGGGGTCCAAAGGCCTAAATTCTCAAGTCACACTTCAAAATGTCTCAAAAGTGACTTGGCTGTGATTGAAGCAACAGGTGATGTTAGTGCATGAGGTTCACACGGGTGT
This sequence comes from Triplophysa dalaica, assembly GCF_015846415.1. NCBI lineage: Eukaryota > Metazoa > Chordata > Actinopteri > Cypriniformes > Nemacheilidae > Triplophysa > Triplophysa dalaica. The sequence continues at coordinate 26,197,575 of NC_079547.1, read as the reverse complement.
GAGACTTGAGCGTCTGAACACATTTAGGGATGAGTCAATGCATGTTGTGTTATATTTCAGGAGCATGAGTCTGTTAGTGGCAGTGAGACACATCAGACACAGAGATAGATTCATTATTCACAATATAAACACTGTGGCTGTGTCCGAGATAGCCCCCTATACCCTTATATAGAGCACTATGTGAGGGGACATCCAGTTGAAGTGGTGTCCGAATTCATCTGAGTGAACTGA
>NC_079547.1:26187344-26192344 GCF_015846415.1 Triplophysa dalaica | reverse complement strand
GGATTCGTGATCGGAGCCACTGTGGAGAAAATCACTGCTTTTAATAATCACCTTTAAACACTTAAAGTGCCAGTGAAATTAAAATGACAATGGCTATCTTTCCATGACATATTGCAGCGTTTATTGTAAATAGTTTATCAATGTGGGTCATCCTCTGTTTAAAATGTGTGTGGCCTCGTAATCTTCAGTTAAAATCTGAAAATGCTTTTTTTGTGGGTTATTGTCCTAAGGTTATTTAGGATGTACTGTGTTGTTTCTTTGTCCTTTTCTTTCTTTCTTTCTTTCTTTCTTTCTTTCTTTCTTTCATTCTTTCTTTCTTTTTATTTATTTATTTTGTTACAATGTGAAAAACTATCAGAAAATAAACTTCCATCCTCTGGTGACTCTCCATCTTAGAATGACATGTGTTAGACGGCTTGGGCGGAGCATCTGTAAACTCCTCCCCTTCAACTGTCAGTCAGCTCCCGGTTCCATTTGAAAATGCAACGGCTGTTTTTATGCATCCAATCAAATCGCAGAGAAAGGCGAAAGCCACACCCACTATTTTTCCTCATTCCCAATTCAGAAATTTGTCTGAATACAGAAGTAAAAACGATCGCAACTTCCGGTTCACTGGGACTTTAAAACAAGTCTCTTACACGTACACATACGCTTCGATACACATTGACAGGACCTCAACACACTTACCCACATTAGTAGTTTTGTCAGGAAAGGGTCGCGTCCCACGAGTGGGGGACGGCAGCTGAGGTGGACTATCTGAGTCCGTCATGCTCGTGACCGTGTGGGAATGACGTCGTTCCCGTCCTCCTCCCTCTGATTGGCCACTGCCGTAGCGACTGCGGAAGACAGCATGACATCCGTCAGGGTGATCTTTAACAGCAGTGTTCTGTACTCACTCATGTTAGTGTGAAGACATGTACCTCAGTCCGTTCTTGGGTAACGTGTTCCTATCACTTTCTAAACTGAGAGGGGTAGAGAGCAGCACAAATAAATATACCTCCCCTGAACATCACTCTCATCCAAACCCTTTAACTACAGCAGCGTTACATCACACCAGCAGGGGGCGCCTCTCTACCGTCACAGTTAATACCATCAGGGGTTAAATTGGGATTTGTTATGTGCTCTGTGGGGGATTTTGAGGGGTGTGTATACAAAGCTTATAATCGTATTAATTGACAAATGAAACATACGTTGAGAGATGCCCTGCTATGAACAATAAAATGCTAATCAAACTCATAGATGCAAGCAGTTTACAAATCTGTAGGCCTGTGCCTTGTCATTGATTTAATATCAAACACTTTAATTTATTCACATCCACAGAATTGCATATATGACCTGTGTATGTACGTTGCACGTTCCCATGATTATCAATGTGTATACACTGACAAGAAAGGTGAATTGTAACCTAAACTTGAAATATCTGCTAGGGCACGACGGAGTGCAGCCCCATAACACCAGAGCCGCACACATGACGGGAGCAGAGCGAGACGGTCTGGCTACGTGACGGGGCTCCTCCCCGGACGGCCCGACCCAATGTAGCCCCTGAATATTATAAATATGACACTAACGCCTCCCATTTCTGAATTTCCATGCTGCTCCCAGTTGGTCAAACTAAGACACACACTTGTCAAAACCTCACCTGTCACCCAGCGTGATGGACGTCCTACTGCCAGCACCCCAAGTCCCAGTACCCCTGTTGTCCTCCCGCTTGCTCACATCCGTTTTAACGGGCACGCTCATGTGCAGCGGTAGCGACTCCATGCTGCGATGTTGGCCGGACATCTTGGGGTAGAGGATGGGCGAGCTGCTCACAGACAACGCCTGGCCAGAGAAACATCTTGAGGAATCGATGTGAAGCACCGGGGCCGGGCTCGGGGAGAGACGCGGGGGCACGCGGGAACAGGCCAGGTCCTGGAGTTTCGAGTAGGGAGGAATCTTGGGAGGAAGGTCTTGAATGGTGATGCAAGAGTCCAGACTGTTGCAGTTGACCTTGTCGAGGTGAGTGAGGCTCGGCGGGTGAACCAGAGACTTGCTACTGAATAACCTACAAGAGCAGAATCATCTCTCATGATGTTATGAACTCAAAGACCTTCAACAAGTCAGGTCAAGAGGGATTTGTGTGCTCGGTAGGATATAAATAAAGGAGGACCAACTGAAGGAGCGCTTTGAATAATAGATTAGATTTTGGATGAATGTATAAATAAAGTCATACCTTGGTGTGCCGGTCGGAGAGCTCAGTTCTGGATATTTACTCGTGCTTGTTCTCCTCAACCGACGGATCTTCTCAACATCGTCTCCGCAGCGGTCGATCTGGTTCTCGGCCTTCAGACAGCTGATCTCAAGATCTGCTTTAGCTTTAGCTCTCTCCTTCTCTTTCTCACGGTCCGTCTGGTTAACAGGCCCTGTAAAACATGCTCGACCGGCCATCTTCAAGCTGCCCTCCTTTCCTCTGCTGGGCATAGTGTTGGGTAGGGGCGGTACGGGTTTGAGGGTGAGGAGACTGGCTTCGATGCTGCCGCTGACAGGGCGAGATGAAGGTCGTCCGGTGAGGCTCATAGCGCTGGATTTGGCGGGTCGTGGCAGGCTACGGTACTGAATGCTACCGCGGGCGTTGGCCGTGAGGAAACCCTGTTCAGAACTGCTGGCGTCAAAGCTGTTTTTACGGCTGCCTGTGCCGGGCATGGGTTTGATGGGGATGCCCGAGGACTTTGGGGTTTTCCCCACAGTGGCCGAGCCGCTGGTGATTCTGGTGCCCCCTGCTGTCAGAACTGTTGCAGTGCCGGTGGTCGGTGGTTTCTTGTAACCGAAGGAGCCGATGGCGGAGGGTTTCACCAGACCTGAAGGAGGCTTACGGTGCTCGGCGTTGTCACGGCCGGCGTCTGAGCGGGAACGCTGTAGACCTGTTGCTTTCACAGTCATTTTCACCTTATCAACAGCCCTGGAATCTCCTTTAGGGACTGTAAAACAGAGAGATAAATCGCACTTAGTTTCCAACTTCTTTCATGAACACAGAAAGGTGAGTCAGTGTTCATTTCTTCATGTGATAAGCATTTGTTGAAAGGTGAGTAAGAAAGACTTGGGGGTATGACATCGCTTCAAATCCATTTGAGGTCATGATTGGGACTCACAGATCTTAATCAAAGAAAATGTGTGTGAGTCATGTGACCGCCTGCATTTAATAAGAGAGACTTCAAAGATTAAGAGCATCACAATCCACTGCAACATATAAATCTGAGTTTATAAGACTGCTCTGCGAACGCAAGCAACAGATTAACAATGTCACAATACACCGTGATATTATCACAAGAATGCTTCCTCTAGCACACATGGCAGCGACTGCTCCAGCAACGCAAAGGGTGGTGGGATCGATCTCAGAGAACACACATACTGATAAAAGACATGTACATGCTAGATGCAATGCAGGTCACTTTGGATAAAAGCATCTGCCAAATGCATAAATGTAAATATCAGTGGTAAGAGCATTGTGTTAACAACGTAAAGTTGTGGGTTCGATCCCAGGGGATTGCACAAACCCATGTTAAATGTATAGGATAAAGCAATGTAAGTGGCTTTGTATAAATAGTTTCTTTGCAATAGTTTTTGAATTACTTTTATTTAATTTCTGAAACATGGACTGTATAATAGAACAGAACAGAACGAAGTAGTATGTGAATGTGTATGTATCCATCACTGTGTGCCATGTGATGTACATACAACATACACAAAATACTATTTGAAATATGTAAACAACAATACCCTTATAAGGACATCTTTGTAACTTATACTCAAAAAAGGTGCACATTAGTACCTCAGAGTACCAATAAGTACCGTAATGTACAACTATGAAACTTTTTGAGGCAAATAAGGTACAAATATATATATCCTTTTATGAGTACTGACCCAGTGACAAGCTGATGTATTTCTTTCCTTCTTTCTCTTCTTTCTCTCTTTCTTTCCAATAATAATATAATCATAAAGCATATTAGGCAAAAAGGTATGATAAAAAAAAATAACACAGGTATAACACTAGACGTTCCATCCCATTCCGTAGATGATGTCTACGCCCCTGTGTGATGTCATGAAAGTGCTCTGTGTTCTTTTATATTAGCTTATGTGCAGTATGTGAATCTAAATATTCTATTAAATCTCCTTATAAAAAAACACAGTTCGTCGCAATACTATACGTTACCATGGATACTGTGTTTCTTCTAAGCACACTGGATCTCTGACATTTAAATGTCATTTTAGGCCGGACAATAAAGGTTATGATGCCCTACAGGTGAACTGAATCAGAGACGACAGAAAAATATCATGGTCTGCTCTCATAAAACTCACATTTATTCTATAAAGAAAACAGATAAAAATGGTCATATTTCACACACATTATACCCACAATATTTCGGCCCCTTTCGTTTTTTTGTATATTAAATGAACTCTCTTTCAGTTTCTGCACTGCAGCCCTGTGACAACTAGCCCCGGTTTCTCTCATACAGACACACACACACACACACACACACACACACATCATAACACATACCTGCTACTTTCAGCACGCTCTGTGATGTGTGTGTGATGGGTGACGTGACGCCCACAGGGGGATTACGGCTCTTTTTGAAGCCCCCCGGCTGTCCGATGCTCTGAAGTCTCTTCACGTCACATCTGGACGATTTCTCTTGCGTGGAAACATCCATTGGCCGAGTCTTCCTCCATTTGCTGGGGGTCTCTGTTTTCAGACTGCCTGTGTCATAAACTCCATCGGTCTTCAGTAAGGACTTACTGTCCTCGCTGTACCACGCCAGACCGCTCTCCACCAGAGAACGTTTCTCAGCATCCGTGCGCAGCTGAAGACAAACACACCGCCGTTACATGAGACATCATACCATACTACAGTCATATGGGATTTCATGTGAAAACCTTTGGATCACGTACTCATTCTTCTTCATTTTATATCTATCGGAGCCTTTTTGACCCTACACATGAAAACGCATGTTGGAACTAAA
>NC_079547.1:26177344-26182344 GCF_015846415.1 Triplophysa dalaica | reverse complement strand
TCACCCTATGACCCGTTCAGTGAGGATCACAATAACAGACTCACATGACGCTGGAGGGAACACACATGTAAAACAGGACACAGATACCCAACAACATGAAAACAATTATACAGACTGCTATGGGAGGCCGATTAGGGTGAAATACATTAAAACGCTTGCGTATTTAAATGATACTTGTGCTGACATGTGAAACATTTCTGCTTATGTAACGGGGACCGCTGGCTTAACACAGAGTGCCGGTTCAAATACTCTGGCTAACGTTTGAAAAGCTAATTTAGTTTTGTATGAAACAGACGCTGTCCCACAACCAGTTGCACCTGCACATAGGTAGTGCACGCATGCACTTGTGAGGGAGAGAGCGCAAAAATTCATTGTGACCGGAAGTCGTTTCGTTGTAACCGGAAAACACTTTGTTGTCTCTTCGAACTCGTGTAATGAATGTAAACAATGAAGTATTTCTTATTATTGGTCACGGTTGGCTTTTTTCTGTGTAATTATCAGCCTGTTATTGCGAACTATGATGAATTTTTTAATCAACCGCGCTTCCGTGAACACTGAAACGAATTCCGGTCACACTGAAAAACTTGTGAATGCACTCTTGTGCAACATTATAAAGGCCGATGTTTCTGTTTCATAAATATTAAAGCAAATATGCTTTTCTAAAAGGAGCCGTAGTATTTGAACGTGTCTTGACTGGGACTGTGAAGTCCTATTTATACATGTAAGTGCGCACGTTTTCAATGTTTTTCGCCCTAATTGGCCATATAAGTGCGCAAGTTTTTTTAATGTATTTCACCCTAATCTGTCATGATTCCACCTCTTCTGGTTGGGTAATTCTTGGTCTTGAGGTGGAATCATACAGGATCCTTTGTTTCTCGAGTCTGCGTCATCGTTCCTACCCTCCTGTTTCCAAGTCTGTGTTAATTAGTTTATCTCCTGCACCTGTTCCCTCTTGATTTACTCCCCTTTAAAACATCCTCGTGTTCCTTGTCCTGTTCATTGTACGTCTTACCTCGTGTGTTCAATGTTTTCCAGTTTCCTCAGGTTAATGCTTGTTCCTCGTTCCCGGTGTTCTCTGTTTCTAGTAAGTTTTAGTTAAGTGTTTGTTTCAAGTGTTTGTTTTGTAGTTTATTTAGTTCTTGTTCTTTTGTTTAAATATATTCTCTGGATCTGTTTTCCCCCCTCGTGGGTTTTTGTTCTGTTCCTGTTTTTTTGTTATTTATATAATAAATATCCCTTGTTTACCCCGTACTATCCGTGCCATTGTGTCTGCCTGCAATTGGGTTTCACTCACTGTCATCCGTGGCTCAGTGGTGGAGTCGGGGATTTGCTACGCCAGAGACCCGAGTTCGATCCCCGCTCCTGACAGAATGAACCAGCCAGAACAAACCCAGCAGGCAGAAGCAGCTGCATTAAGGAGCCTTCAAGCCCGCCTGTTATTTGGGGTCAAGCAGAAGGGGCAGCTCATACAGGACTTTGTTATGAACTTCTTGGCAACTGCACGTTTTTCGGGATTCAGCGAGGCTGAGCTGACTGTTATTTTTAATACTTGCCTCGATGAGCCCCTAGATCCTGCGGAGATGCGCCAGCTTGAACATCAGAGGTTTGAGGACCTTGTTAAGTACTTGCTGGAGCGACAGTGGTCCAGGGATCTTTCCGGGGCGGATTCTCCCACGGGGATGGACTCCATTCCGGAGGACTGTATGGTGGGTGCTCTGACCCTTGGGCATTCCACACCGTCCCCGTCCGACTCCGCCAGCACTAAGGTAACCGTGCTTTCCTCTGCCACTCCACCGCCCACCAGTACCATTGGCAAGCGGGGGAGGAAAAAACATCGAAGGGCAGCCCGAAGCCAGGAGGTCCCGAGTCCGGAGGTCCCGAGTCCAAAAAGTTTTTTGGGGGGTCGCCGTGGGGAGGTGAAGGTCCGAGCGGTCCGCTCGGCCCCAGGATCCCCAGTGGAGCCAGCACCCAGCCCGGCCCAGCATCCTGTGTTCCCGAGACTGGCCTTCAAGCCGGTCCAGCCACCGGCACCCAGCCCGGTCCAGCCACCGGCACCCAGCCCGGTCCAGCCACCGGCACCCAGCCCGGTCCAGCCACCGGCACCCAGCCCGGTCCAGCCGCTCTTCCAGTCGGTTCCCGAGCCTCTCCAGCCGGTCCCGTCCGGCATTCCCGAGCCTCTCCAGGCGGTCCCGTCCGGCATTCCCGAGCCTCTCCAGGCGGTCCCGTCCGGCATTCCCGAGCCTCTCCAGGCGGTCCCGTCCGGCATTCCCGAGCCTCTCCAGGCGGTCCCGTCCGGCATTCCCGAGCCTCTCCAGGCGGTCCCGTCCGGCATTCCCGAGCCTCTCCAGGCGGTCCAGGCGTATTTAAATGATACTTGCGCTGACATGTGAAACATTTCTGCTTATGTAACGGGGACCGCTGGCTTAACACAGAGTGCCGGTTCAAATACTCTGGCTAACGTTTGAAAAGCTAATTTAGTTTTGTATGAAACAGACGCTGTCCCACAACCAGTTGCACCTGCACATAGGTAGTGCACGCATGCACTTGTGAGGGAGAGAGCGCAAAAATTCATTGTGACCGGAAGTCGTTTCGTTGTAACCGGAAAACACTTTGTTGTCTCTTCGAACTCGTGTAATGAATGTAAACAATGAAGTATTTCTTATTATTGGTCACGGTTGGCTTTTTTCTGTGTAATTATCAGCCTGTTATTGCGAACTATGACGAATTTTTTAATCAACCGCGCTTCCGTGTACACTGAAACGAATTCCGGTCACACTGAAAAACTCGTGAATGCACTCTGGTGCAACATTATAAAGGCCGATGTTTCTGTTTCATAAATATTAAAGCAAATATGCTTTTCTAAAAGGAGCCGTAGTATTTGAACGTGTCTTGACTGGGACTGTGAAGTCCTATTTATACATGTAAGTGCGCACGTTTTCAATGTTTTTCGCCCTACTCGGCCATATAAGTGCGCAAGTTTTTTTAATGTATTTCACCCTAATCGGCCTCCCATAGGAGAAAGATTTTCTACAGAGCTAAAAATGAGGAACCTGAATCATGATCTCTCTCTGTCTCTCTCTCTCTCTCTCTCTCTCTCTCTCTCTCTCTCTGTCTCTGTCTCTGTCTCTGTCTCTGTCTCTGTCTCTCTCTCTCTCTCTGAGTCTCTCTGTCTCTGTGTCTCTCTGTCTCTGTCTGTGTCTCTCTGTCTCTGTCTCTGTCTCTGTCTCTCTGTCTCTCTGTCTCTGTCTCTGTCTCTCTGTCTCTCTGTCTCTCTGTCTCTGTCTCTCTGTCTCTGTCTCTCTGTCTCTCTGTCTCTGTCTCTGTCTCTCTGTCTCTGTCTCTCTGTCTCTGTCTCTCTGTCTCTGTCTCTCTGTCTCTGTCTCTCTGTCTCTCTGTCTCTGTCTCTGTCTCTGTCTGTGTCTCTCTGTCTCTGTCTCTGTCTCTGTCTCTCTGTCTCTCTGTCTCTGTCTCTGTCTCTCTGTCTCTCTGTCTCTCTGTCTCTGTCTCTCTGTCTCTGTCTCTCTGTCTCTCTGTCTCTGTCTCTCTGTCTCTGTCTCTCTGTCTCTCTGTCTCTCTGTCTCTGTCTCTCTGTCTCTGTCTCTCTGTCTCTCTGTCTCTGTCTCTCTGTCTCTCTGTCTCTGTCTCTCTGTCTCTCTGTCTCTCTGTCTCTGTCTGTGTCTCTCTGTCTCTGTCTCTGTCTCTGTCTCTGTCTCTGTCTCTGTCTCTGTCTCTCTGTCTCTCTGTCTCTCTGTCTCTCTGTCTCTCTGTCTCTCTGTCTCTGTCTCTGTCTCTGTCTCTGTCTCTGTCTCTGTCTCTCTGTCTCTCTGTCTCTCTGTCTCTCTGTGTCTCTGTCTCTGTCTCTCTGTCTCTCTGTCTCTCTGTCTCTCTGTCTCTGTCTCTCTGTCTCTGTCTCTCTGTCTCTGTCTCTCTGTCTCTGTCTCTCTGTCTCTCTGTCTCTCTGTCTCTCTGTCTCTGTCTCTCTGTCTCTCTGTCTCTGTCTCTCTGTCTCTGTCTCTCTGTCTCTGTCTCTCTGTCTCTGTCTCTCTGTCTCTCTGTCTCTGTCTCTCTGTCTCTGTCTCTCTGTCTCTGTCTCTCTGTCTCTGTCTCTCTGTCTCTGTCTCTCTGTCTCTGTCTCTCTGTCTCTGTCTCTCTGTCTCTGTCTCTCTCTGTGTCTCTCTGTCTCTGTCTCTGTCTCTGTCTCTCTCTGTGTCTCTCTGTCTCTGTCTGTGTCTCTCTGTCTCTGTCTCTGTCTCTGTCTCTCTGTCTCAAATTCAAATTCAAATTCAAATGAGCTTTATTGGCATGACTGTGAACAAACACAAATATTGCCAAAGCATTGAGTAATAATAAGACATACAGTATGAACATTTAAAAAAAAGAAAGCAAAAAAATAAATAATAATAATAATGATACATTGCAACAATAAAAATAAATAAATACATGTACAAGGACCCAAACTAACAGTTTTTATCTCTCATGTTGTGACAACAGAACAAGTATTGTGCGGACAGATCAATACATTCTACCATTTCTCCCAAAAGATATGATAGTTTTTCTATATCATTCTCTCTATGGAATTCAGGATAAACATTTCCTATTAAAGTAAAGTACTTCTGTCTGATGGATTGATATTTACTACATTGAGTGAGAAAGTGAAGTTCATCCTCCACAACAGCATCAGTGCAGTTTGAACACAATCTATGATCTCTGGATGTCCAGTTCTGTCTGTGTCGACCGGTCTCTATACACAGACTGTGATCACTGAGGCGATATTTGGACACAAGCTTTCTCTGCCTGTAATCTTTCAGTTTTATTAGGTATGGTGCCAATTTGTAATCGGTTCTTATTTTCCGGAAGCAAGTTAATTTGTTTACGTCATTGATCTTATTTTGCCAGTGAAGAAGATATTCTTCTTGAGTCGTGTTTAAAATGTGTCTGAGTTTAGACTGTCTGAACTGATCTGATGAGTTCAGCTGATGTTTGTTCAGGAGGTGTAGGAA
>NC_079547.1:25824844-25827344 GCF_015846415.1 Triplophysa dalaica | reverse complement strand
CTGTAAATGACCGCTACATTGTCCCTTTATTTTACAGACATTTGTTTTAGATGACAAAATGTTAAAGATAAATGCGAAAAAATCATTCATATTAATACAGTATATTGTGCCCTATTTTTACAGAGAGTGTAATGACGGTGATATTTTCTCAGGGAAATATCTGAGACACAGATGAGACATAATTCTTCATCATCCCGGTGTTGTGTCATATGTGTGAGGATTGCTGTGTGTCATTGTTCTTATATTTGTAGGACAGTCGGTCCTCCTGATGTTTTTGGAGACCCTCGTGAGCATCAACAGCTCTTCTGAGCTTCAGCAGTTGTTTAGTAAACATTAGTGTTGTCGTGTCGGTGGGTGAAGGTCAAACACTCTTGTTCTGTATGATGATTCCAACAGCTCGCTGATATCATAACAGTTTAAACATATCCACTGGTGACCTCATTACTGAGCATCATCATCATTATTATTGCTTGTATTTGAAATTTCACTAACACTAAACGCATTGTTTGAATCGTACACATCTGGTTGTGCTGTGGATATTGACATTAAAGCTCATAGAGCTGCAGACGCTGTTGTATTGTCAGTTTAACGTATTAAATGTTTTTTGACATATTTCACCGATAGCACCCTGACAACCACCCAGCGAAAAAACACCTTGGCAACCAAATCACACTAACATTGTGCTGGAGGTTTGTCCGTTAAGTTAAGCTAACTTCATTTATTTGTGCGACTTAAAGTATAAGACCGGATCACATTTTTGAGGCTGTTCTCATAGAAATCGAAATAATTTCATCATGATGACAAGGTTATGCCTTTGTGAACCATTCTAAAAAATAAAGCCACACTGTTGATTAAAAATCAAGAATAATTCCTCACGATGACAGAGGAGAAGATTTGTGTTATTGGTGAATCACAGCAGGTGTGGTGCAGATCAGACCTGTCGTCATCATCATCATCCTCGTCTTCCTCATCTGTCGTCACACGTCACGGCACAGGTGACAGGAGCTGATGTACAGCTGTTCTACTCTCTCTCTCTCTTTGAATTAAACAGTATGTGGCCATCAATTAAATCACACTTATCAAAAATTCAAACAAGAATCTCAGTGTAGAAGGGAATTGACTTGATGGATGTGATTTGGGATCTGCACGTATGTGCATATTTAACTAATCTGTCACTTACCTCTCTTAAAGAGATATATTTCTGTCATCATTTGTTCACTCTCATGCGGTTATCTGTATCTGACTCTGTGGAACACAAAAGAAGATATTTTGAGAAATGTTTCGGAGGTTTCGCATTCACATGATGGAAGTCAACGAGGTTTAATGTTTTTTGATTATCAGCGTTCTATGAAATATCTCCTTTGAGTTCTGAAGTAGAAACTCATGCAGGTTTGAAATGACACTAGGCTGAATACATTTACACAAAATGATGTTCATTTATTTACAGTGCACACTAAATCAGAAACATGAAATATTGTGAGTTTCTGAGAAAACCGTCACATTCTGAAAGTGAATTGTGCGGTTTGGTGTTGATTTTCAGGTCTATTTTAAAGCCTCATCATTAGCGGACTGTTGTGCTGAAAACAGTCCTGCCGCAGCAGCATCAGCACCAGTGTGAGGTATTGTTGATGTGGGTCCGGTTCCGCCTCATTGCTCAGCTGAATAAATCACTCCAAACTGAATTTAATAGCTTCATATCTGACTGGGTTTCTATAGACTGAGGTGGGGATATTTCCTTAAATGCAGGCCAACTTTATTGACTTATCCCGCACAAGGGCAGGGGCTGCGCGCTTAGAATTCATGCGACATTTGAGGTGGCGGAGGACTCGTGCCGTGACATTTCCAACAGCATCTTTTACAGCAGAATACAGAGATAAGAAACACTGCGATTACATCAGCCTTTTTACTTATTGTCCAAGGGCACGTTTGTGTGGGATTTATACCAAATAACATGGAGAGACCAGAATGAAAGGCAAGAAAAGACTCCTGTCAAATCATTTACTGCACATTAACAATGAACAAATGAAGAGAGAGCATCTTTCCAGCATACATGAATTGTTTTGTGATGTATATATTCATCATTGATGTTTCAGGATGGAATGTTTTGATTGGCTGGATCGGTCATGTTTTGTGATGTGAACATGTGCATTAGTTTAGTGGTGATGGATGAAGGATGCGAGTAATTCTGTTGAGGAACATTTGATTATGATTTCGTTCTCATCCATTTGTGATGATGCTTGGAGTGGATCTTTAAAAGCAGACAGACTGAATTAGATCTATGTTTAGAGGAGCATACGTGCGGACAGTGATCAAACTCAGTCCATTGCCCACAGAAGATTAATGGTGAATTATTGGAGTCTGGTCTGGTTTTGTCAGTACATTTGATATCATTTCAGTAAATTAATCCAGAACGGAGAGAAAGCTTGGGGACGTTCAGTAATGGAGAACATTGAAGAGCAGTCGCACACATTTTCATTTGAGCTGAAGTCTGAATTAAAAC
>NC_079547.1:25802344-25819844 GCF_015846415.1 Triplophysa dalaica | reverse complement strand
GCAGTGAATTCTAAGCAGTTTTATAATGAATTCATATATTTGTTATGATGTCGTGACAAATATCAATAGGCATAACTATTTACTGAAATGTTTTGATGACAGTGCTAAATGAGGATGTTGTTGTTATGAAGTGTGTTGTCCTGAAGGGGGCAGTTGTTGTGTCTGAGAAAACTCATTAATGCCATAATAACAGTTTACAAAATCAAATAGTGAATAAAAATACCTTATTACAAATTAGACAAAACATAATTTTAAAAGACAATAAACCTCAAATACGATAATACAATAATAACAAAATGGGGAAAGAAGCAAGGAATTATTTACAATTTTAAAGAGACTCGGACATACATTTATAGAAGTCAGAGAGGGACCGTTTCTCTTTGGAAAGATATTTTTGGATGCTAAATAATTTTTCAATAATTTTTCAATAATTTAAAGAAGGAATATCACCATTACATTTGTGTATGTGATATTTTCCCATCATTACAATAATGTTTAACATCAATGATAGAAAAGCCATCAACATAAATTAAATTAAGTTTCATTACCAAGATTCAGCCAACTGTAAATGTCTTGCCAAAACTTTAAAGGCGGGGTGTCCGATTTCTGAATTACGCTTGTTTAGACAAAGTCGGCCGAGTACCAAAACAAGCTTGTAGCCGATCAGCAGTGAGGTGCACAGTGCACAGGACGACATTAGTCGAGCCGAACGCTGATGAAAGTGAAAGCTGGGGGTAGTGATGGGTATCGTTAAGATTTTATTAATACTGCTTATCAATACTGGTACTTATCAATACTGTTATCACTACGCTCTATAATTTAATGCTCATGATGTGAAAAGATGTTAAACATTTTAAGTTTCTTTATTACAGCTGAGCTTTAGAACTGCAGTTTACAAATGTTTCTGTCAAACAGAAAATGCCACATAACAAAACGTGTGTGTGTTCCTGAGCATACCACTTACGGCACTTAGCATGTGTATAGGAGCACATCATAATGTCATTCAACATATATACTATCACTGTGGTTATTTGGCTGGTAGACCCTATTTCTTTTTTCCTTTCTGGTTTTATGTTTTTTTTTATCTGAAGTTCCGGTTTCACCGGTGTCGGTTTTGGTGATTTGAACATTGATAACGGCTATGAGAAATTGGACACCCCGCCTTTAATGTAACAGCGCTAGAAAAGAATAAATGCGCAATAGTTTCAGGTACTTTTAAAGAAATAACACAAGCCTCTACTTCAAAACGATATCTTTTACTTAAAATCTCAGCGAAAACTCACAAATGTCGATGTGAGGTAGTGAGTTGAGTTTGCAAAGTGAGCCGTGTCACTACGTGAGATACTTTGTGTATTTTTGTTCTCAAACAGGCTAATGACTTCATCAAGGGCACTATAATTGTATTCCAGAAATAACAAGCATCACACTTTAAACTAGCACACACCCCCTCCAGTGACTTGATGCAGACGCCGTCCTCATTCACATCAAACACGGCTTGTGTCAAAGCATGTTTGAGAACGCACGCCTGGACCTCAGTTTGACACAGATGGATTTGTGGGTAATGGAGTCTCTGGGGTGGAAGGGATAAGTGCTGACCCTGGGGGATGAGAGGACACCTGCTGTGTGTGATTGTGTGTAAACTACATGACCTTAAACCCACAGATCCACACTTCTCACTTACATTTCATCAATTGCATTTGTCGTTAGTTCAGAGAAGCCCAGAAAAATATTGTGTCTTTTGTAGGACTTCGTGAGGTCGGATTTGTGGTTATGTGTGCAGTGGTTTTATTGTGAGTTTCTCTCTGACCTTTGACCTTCGTTCCATGCAGATATACAGCGAGAAGAGAAGTCAGTTTGATGTGGTGAGAAACACACCCAAACAGCTGGTGGACACCGTGGCGAGAGACATCGCGCGACTGCTACGCAGAAAGCGTAAAGCACTGGAGGTGAGAGCTCAACATCACAAATGAAACACCTGTTACGTTATCCACCCGCTGTCTCTTTTCATCAGAAAAATGTTCAATTTCTAAAAAAGAATATCCAAAAAATAAATCCTATATCAGTGTTTTGTTCTGTTGAACACAAAAGAAGATATTTTGTAGAATGTAGGACAGAAACAGTTCTGGGGCAACATTGACTACTATTGTATTTTTTCCTACTATGAGAGTCAATGGGTGTTGAGATCTGTCTGGTTATAAGCATTCTTCCAAATATCTTTCTCAGTGTTCATCAAAACAAAGAGATTTATACACATTTGGAACAACTCAAAGGAGAGTAAATGATGACAGAATTTTCCTTTTTGGGAAATGTATCCCTTTAAACCACTATTCCTGCAGTGCAACAATAATGGGGAATGTAAACATTTATGTATTTAAAAATACAAAAGTATCTTCAACATTCTTAACTTGAACTTTATTAACTTGTTTGCATGGACTGAGAGATTTCATTACACAATGATAACAATCAATAATTTTACAATATATCAAGAAATTAATCATTTTATGGCTCCAACTCATATAAAGAGCATATGAAGAGTTTGGTTCCACAATGAAAGAAAGATTTTCAAAAATCATCTTTTTTTATTGTGCGTTCAAATTATTATCAATCAAATTGCAGTTGGTTTGTTTACATTTTATCCATATAACTCAGTTATATAAATAACATAAAGTTAAATAAAATACTGGTAACTAACTAAATAAAAATATCATAACTTGATAAAAAAACATCAATTTGGAATTACAATTACAATTAATTTTTACAATTATGATAACGAAGTTTTGCGATTTTGGAACCAAAATTCCTAATTTTTTATCCAAAAAAACTATATTTTCTGGTTTCACAGCCAAGTCTGGTTTGAAACTGTACTGCCAGTAATTGCACATAGTTATCTCAGCCATATTTACTGCCAACTTTTAATGTGATGTTCTAAAAGAGGGCTTGTAAATTAAATATTAATTTCATTTCTCAGAGTACAGCAGACAAATGTTTTTCTAAGCAACAATGCGATTTTACAGACTTGACAGAGGTTTTCCTGAGACAGTTTCCTCTAACGTCTGAGACCTGACTGGCTCTGGATGTTACAGTAGTTTGTTTATCAAGTCTAACCTTCCACAAACTCATCATCTCCCCTTTATGCTTCCATATCCCTGCTTAGCACAATCACATTCTTATGTCCATCTACAGGGGCCATTTATGATCGATTATTTATAAATGTCCTTTAGTTTCGTTTTCATAGCCTACATCAGTCGTGTGTCGTCACCCTTGTGTGCGCACTGTGCTGCTGTGTGATGCAGTTGCTGCAAGGAAACACACAGACGCATGCGGACACAGATTTCTGCGTGAAAATACGCCACAAGTTTGTGTTTTTGGACTAGTTCAAATGCGCGACTGCGTGGCTTTTACAAGAGTGAATTAGATTACGTTGCATATAGATCATCTGTTTTTAAACATTAAGAGCACTTATTGTTGTTAAACTTTGTAAGAAACTACAAAAAATAAGTAGAACAGTACAGTATGTCTAGCAGTTCTTATAATTTATTTTTAGACTTATTTGTTGACCAGTTGTGGTCTGTGCAATAAATAGCAAAAGTTCTGAACTATTCTATTGTGTTTTATTGTTCCAGAATATTAATGATCATATTTACAATAATAATATATTGATATATAAAATAGTACATTTAATAGGTGTCTCTCACATTGACCCACAGAAACATTGAAATATAAGTGTACAATATTTATTCTATTTAGTTTCCATTTCATTAATTTAACATATTTAATATTGGGGTCATCCAAGTTATTTGACATATTTGAACATTTAAAAAAAAGTAACACTATGGTTACATTCCCTAGTAATAAGTTACTTTGACAATGATGTAACTCAGCTACTAACTCAATGACTATTTGTAAGAAGTAACTAGTAACTATAAGTAATACATTTTTAAAGTAACTTGCCCAACACTGATGATAACACAGCAGTATTCAATGAGGTACAATGTAAATGTGAATGCACAAGTGTGATGTGTAAAGTCTGGTCATCAGTGTAGTATAACACCGTCATCACAATCTGGTCTGAGCTGAAAAACAGACGGAAACACATTCTGACTGTTGCGGAAGAAAAACGAGTGTTTATTAAACTTGAGAAGTGAGTCATATGAAAAGTGCCGCAGGATCTTCACAGAATTTCTGCTCATAAATTGGTGTTTGAGTGAGATTAACTGTGATTCAGTGCTGGTGTTTATTTAACAGACTGAAAGTGACTGTAAACCAGCCATCCGAAGTGAAATTACTGTAGTGACACCACGGTACAGTGACATGCGGAATGAATACAGTTGTCGTCGTCTTCATATCTTTTAGGGGCGATTAGCATTTCGTTTCTTTTGCGCACGCAAATTCGTTATTTTAAATGTAGATGTGTGGCAGGCGCGCAAACAGGGAGCGATGCCGTCGCATTTCGCACATTTTCTAGGTGTAAACGAGCTGCATCGAGAATTCTACTTTTCAGAGTGCTGCTCGCGCACCTCTTGCGGCTCATGTTTTCCCTGCAATTTTAGACACGAAATGTGAATGGCCCCTTAGGTCGTGTTAGTAAAAAACATTGTTTTGAAAAGAGTCCTGAGCGCTTTTTATAGCGCCAACGTCTTTTTCTGCAGTTCAGACGTATTTAAGGTTGAAAATGTCCAACTTAAAAAAAAAAATGCCCCACCTTTTTCACAGCTAACCAATGACAGAGACATGTTGTTCCCATAACAACAGGCAAGTAACGCGATTGGCCGAGGAGGCTCAAGCTCAAAAAAATTTAAATGCCTGCCGGGTTTCACGCTTGTTTTGTATATTCACTTTCAATAACTTTTGATGCATTTCTAGCGAGAAATTTTATTTTAGGTTTTTAATATGTGAAATAATCTCGGTTTATAAATCAATTAGAATTCTGTTACGCTGCCTATGAAGCCTGGTTCTCTAAGGTGCCCTCGTGCACAAATGCTATCTTTGAACATTGCTGCATTTTCTTTTTTATTTTACATTAAAGTGGCCCTGCAACGATGTGTCATGCATTCTGACTTCTTTACGTTAAACGTGCTGTCTTCTCATGCTTAACATGGTCAACTTGTCAAAAAACGAATTTTGCTTATTATGTAGTATTTCTGTGCTCGAAACACTTCCCCAGCGATCGTACTGGTTTGTTCACAGCATTTGGGTGATGAATGATATATAAACTGTGGATATAATGCTGGATTTGGAGATGGTTTGAAACTGATATATGGAACCGTCCCAGCGCTAAAAGATACGGACTTGAACCGAGTGTGGTGAGTGAAACTGATGTGTGTGTTTTGTTGACAATGGGTGTGCACATGCTTTGGTTCAGTCTACCCCTCCCCCCGTACGTGCCGTATGTTTTCGGCAAACAATCATAAAGCTGTATCTATCTTTTATAAATTTGATCAAACTAAATACTCTTGAAAGATATGAAGTATGCAATACTACTCTTTAGGTAGCCAAGATTCATATGAGATTGGCAGGAACCCTGTGTTACGCCCACTTTAAAAAACATATTATTGTTTAAAAAGAACTGAAGTGTGAACACGGCCTTACAAGGTACTTCACAATATACTGTCCATTTACCAGAGTTAATAAAAAAATCAAGATGTCCAGAAGACATGATAGTGTAAAATTTTAACTCAAACAAACATGGTAATATAGTGTTATTAGTTGAAGTGATGGAAGGTAAAGTTAAGATGCTTTTGAGGTCAGCAGACAGGACCCAACGTCAGACAAACCCAACAGACACACACAGAGAGAAGGAGAGAGAGAGAGACAGAGAGAGAGACAGAGGGAGAGAGAGAGACAGAAAATTGGCCCGGAATGAGAACAGGCCTTCAGGCATCAGGAAATGCGAGGAAATGAAGTTATGAAATCAATGATTTGAAAATGAGCTGCAGAAGAGACGAGAGAAATTAAGAGAAATGGAGAGTCTGATGAAGGACATGATGGGTTGTAGCTGAAAGAAGAGAGGACCCGGCACAAGACCTGTTCTCTTGTAATGAAAGATCGGATGGAAATTCTGACACAAATGTATAGAAATGGAGCTTGTTATAAATCCTGTTTTCATACGAATGTCTGCGTTGATAAATAAGTGTGAAATAACACCTGAAAAAGAGTTTATGAAAGCTGTGGGAATAAACCAGACCAAAATTCCAGTGACTAGAAATTAAAATAAAGTGTGTTTTTATTCCCGTGACATGTAATGTTATCTCATCTGTCAGTTTTCATCTATGAGCTGAAATGAACAGAAGTTATGTTATATTTCATGTTTTCATCCAGGATGAACAGAACGGGAGTTGTGCTCCTCAGTTAATGTTTGTTTTTGGTATCTGTAGGTCAGACCTCATGTCCCAAATACATCAGATCTATAGTGTGACATAAAAAATCCTGCTAATGACACAACATTCTTCTCATCTATTAAGTGTGTGTGTGTGACAGATGTCATGGTCGGGTCTGGGATGCTGTCATGTTAAGAACAGTATTGCAGTAGTGTGTGTGTTTGTCCTTCTCTTAGCTGTGTGTGTGTGTCTCTCTCTTTTTCTCTCTCTCTCTTTCTCAGTTCGTCTCTCTCTTTCTCACATCCACCCGTCCTGTCTTTCGTTTGGATTTCCCAGAAACAGCTGATAGAGCAGAACAGGAGCTGTCAATCAAATGTCTGAGTGTCACTTGTGTGATAGTGATGTCACACATCCTGGTGTACTTACAGCGGAGGTCTGTGGTCTTTATAGCCCTATTTGGATGGGATTAGTTTTACATGGGGAGGCGGGGTAAAGTCATTATTACGGGAGCTTCACGGTCATTTTAGTCCTGTTTTAATGTGCCATCTCAGTAAGAATTATGGACCATGTCGGGAAAGATTATGGCAACTTTTACCTTCTGAATAAAGGTCTGGAATAACTATCTCGGACCTATATATATATATATATATATACAGTATATATGAAGAGTTTGGTTCCAAAAAGAGATAAAAAGTCAATGTTTTTATTGTGTTTTACTTTGTTAGTTAGCTATATTATTTAGTTATTATGGCTTAAATCAACTACAGGTTGATTGATATGAATTGGAATAACAATAAAATGACATGATTTCTGAACATTTTTAAAAACATAGTTATCTCACTTTGGAACCCGACTCTTCATATTACCTCACTGGTTTTCCTCGTGGAAGATTTGCATGTGTTACAAATGAGGTAATAAAATGTTTCAAATTAATATTTAATAACTTACTTATGAGGTAAGTAGCAGTGTAATAAACAGAATCGTTGTATGGCTTGAGTTATATTCATGATCTCTTACATATATATATGTTTGTGCACATGATATCATAAAGCAACGTCATACGCACATGACGACAGACGATGGAGGCTTATATATAAATCTTATCCAGTCATAGAGCGTTCGGACCAAACACGACTTGCGCAAATAAATCGTGCTATTCGTGCATAGTTGGACACTTGAGCATTTTGACTCGCTTGCTACGTCATCATCACGTCACTACTAGAGCGTCAAACGCCCGAAACGCTCAATTCACGCTGCCTCATTCGTGCGAATCGCACTGCAGGATGTTCTATCGTGTCTTTGCATTGACTGAACATGTAAATCATTCGTGCTTTACGCTTCATTCGCGTTTGGTGGGAACACACAGTCAGAATAGGGCTTATGATCATGTTTATTCAATTGTACAGACACATATTTCGTTGTTATTTTCAGTCATTTTCTCTCTTAAGCACTGACTTTGGTGCATGAGCTTGTAATTCCCTTGGGTATTTTTCTGGGTGTAAACCGTCTCTTATATCCTTGCACATATTATGAGGCAGTTATGTCATCTGATAACACACACACAGAGTTTCCCCTCCTGAGCGTTTTGTGTCAATTTGTTTATCAAATCTGGTGGTCTGGTGGTCTGTTCTTTTGCCCGGGATTAATTGGGTGCCCCTCCGATCTTTACACGGGCTAAATTTAGTCCTGCGCTTTCTGCCGGCCCTAAAAATAAACACAGGATTAATTACTCCTGCTGTTACTCTGAGGAGAGGACGGGGAATAACACGGCGCTCTAGACGTTCTGTGTGGAGAGACGCTGGAGACGGAGAGATGTGCTTGATGTGGGCTGCAGGAGAACTCTTTTATCAGGAGGAGGTAATGAAAGAATGACAGTGACAGATGGTAAAGTGACATCAATGCTGATAAGATATGCAAAACAATTACACAACATCACTGCACTCATCTGCATGCACTCACGCACTGATTTCTCAAAAGTGTTTTTCATTTGTTCTCTCCTTGTAAATCCATTCCCCCCTTGTACCACTCCGAACTTAAAAGGGATCGTAAAAGCAAACAGTTTCTCTTCCCCTCGGTCACGAGTCCCTCTGAAAGAAGTGGAAGAAAAAAACAAGAAAGTCATTTAGATTTCCATTTCCTTCAGGTGCAGAATGAGGCTGTTTTAGTGCTCCGGTCCCTTTGGAGAGAGAGAGAGAGAGAAAAAACTAGGCCTCAGATATAGCACACATCAATGAGAGTCTTCAGTACTTTTTATAATTGAGGAACATCTGGATCTTCAGGTTGTTTGAGAAGAGAGAACAAACACATCATTCTACATTCTTTATTTCATTGAGGAGAGAAAATCTAATTGGGTTTGATTAAACAATGTTTACTACAGTATACTGTTGTACTGTATATTAAAGTGATTACTCTTTGTTGATATATTCTACAGTATTCTGTATTATTATCCTTTATACTTCTAAATATAAAGGTGCTTAAAAGGTAGGTTTGGGGATGGAAAATCAATTCCAATTTGGGATCGGAATCTAAAGGAATAGGAATTGGATAATTGAGATAAAAATTTGTATTCCTGTTATCAAACCTATGTACATATTTTCAGAGAAGTACACACGTTGCGTGATCTACTGATGTCTCAATAAAAGCCCTTATGAAAATGAACAGTATTTTTGCTATAGTAAGCAGAGTTTAAATAAAGTTTAATACAAATTGTAATAAATCTGAAAAATCATGGTTTTATGTATATCTATACACAAAACTGTGCTCATAAATAGATATTTTTTCAATAAAAAGGCTTAATGGCCAACAGGTTGATATCTAAATGTTTTACTTCAACTGTGGATTCGAAACTGGGAATCAATAAAAATCTAAATCAATAAGCTGAAGAATTGGAATCGGAATTGATCAAATGAAAACGATTCCAAACCCTATTAAAAGTTGTTCATGGCAATGCGACAGAAGAACCATTTTTGGTTCCACAAAGAAGCTTTCATCCAGAGGCTCTTCAAATAATCATTTATTTCTTACATTTTATCATCTGAATCAAGGTTATTTAACTTTAATAAAATTAAAACTATGTAAACGTTTCTGTCCAATGAAATGAAATCAAATATGGAATAACTTAACTAAAGGGAAAATTGAAATGTTGCCCCAAAAATAAACAGATATCAGTTCAAAGCACAAAAATTATAATAATAAACAGAAACTAAAATAAAACTGAAATAAAAATGTATTCAATGTTATACAGCATCATAGAAAATAAACAGATCAATTATAAAATCACAAAAGCATAAACCAAAATTGCTAAAACTTTAACTAAAATTAACATGAAATGTAAAATCTAAAAACAGAAGAGAATTTTTAAATATAATAACTCAGATCTGAAGAACCCTTTTTCACCACAAAGAACCTTTTATGAAAGAGAAAAGTTCTTCAGATGTTAAAGGATCTTAATGGAACCAAACGTGAAGCACCTTTTTTTAAAGAGAGTATTGATAAACAGCACTGGAGTATGATGTCATTTTACTAGTGCAGTTTACTACACTAATACTAAAGTGCACTTGAGCGTGTTTCATGGTGTGGAAAATGTGTTGAGGTTTTCAAGAGAATCCTCTGGATGACTGTTTTCTGGTGTGTCTTCAGTTTGGTTGTGTGTTTATTGTGATATGTATTTCACGTTGCGTCTCTCTGAGTTTCTCCTCGCAGCACATGCCATTCAGATATATGACCGCCCATTAGCATCCGTCTGTTAGCACCTGCAGCAGAAGACATCACACCTCCAGCTTTTCTTTCTTTCTCTCTCAAACACACACAAACCTGCATCCACACTCACATTAAAAGAACAAATGAACGCAGCCATCGTGATGTTAAAGCTCCGGGTCACAACGTCAGCCACTGAAATCACAGCTCCATCGTTCATTCTTGTGTACAAGTGGATTAAAAATGCAAATACACGAAATGCTAACGCCATCTTTACGCATTGACATATTTACTAAATGGCTTAATTATTCAATCGTTTTTATTTGCATGGAAATCACGCTTCATTTAGCATTCGTGTTATTACTGAAATTATTCTTTTGCATCGATGAATTTTTTTGCCCGTAAGTTAGAACAGAAAAATGTAAATGTATTAATTTAGTGTTTATAAGCATATTTAAAGTTTTTTGCCGGCCTTCTTGTTTAAGTGCAATTACCGCAGGGACGGATGAGAATGTGATGATACCGACTAACATCTGTTTATCACGCACATACACACAAGAGAAGGAAAGAACGAGCGAGCGAGCGTGTGAATGTAAACGATACATACAGAAGACAGAATTGAGCGTGATGAAGTGTAAGATGAGTGCGGCATGACAATTTCATCCTAAACCATCCGCTGCTATATTTGAAATCCATAAAGATTGTGTTTAGTATTCTCTTGTTCATTATTGTTGGCGAATGCATTTCGAATTTATTCAGTCTGTTGTTTTCGGAGCTGCAGGCTACAATTGAAAGAGATTGTTGTGGTTTTGTGTGGAAATGGGGCTTTTGAAAATGTTCCCATTCACAATTGAATATGAAGCGTGTTTGTGTGCTGAATAGAAAGTGTGATGCAGAGAGATTTTCACAGCCACACGTGCATGACAGATCTGCATCTCTATACACTCTTTTACACAAGAGGAACATGTTGAAGAAATGCTGAGAAATATATTGATCAGGCTGCGTTTTTCTTTGTGTGAATGACACAGATAATGTGTGTATATTCTGAATACAGCATGACTAGGACTAGGACCATTACCGTAACATGACTCATGTATGTGTGTTGGGCCGTGAGGACTTCATTACATGTCGCTGATGTATAAGGTTATGGGATGAGCAAACGGCACCACAGGGTCAGTCAAACACGGCCTTTGATTTCTTTTTAAGCGCTTGTGAAGAATTCATTAAAGACACATTACAGGACTCGTACCAAAGTTGTTATTTGTGGGTTTTTTTTAAAGTGTTAAAACAAACTGATGAAATAATAAATAAACATAATAAATGATGTTGTAATTCCAATAAATTATTGGATATATATATTTAAACATATTGACAAAGGGGGGAATTTGTGTCAGTTAACACGAATGAATAGATTACAGTTTGTAAGAATATCATTAATTCCTGTGAGATTGTTGAATAATCAAACAAAACTTCACTAAGAAGAAATTCAAATTTAAAAATGTTACCGCCCACTTTACCAAAGGCAACGCTTTTCTGAACAATGGTCACCACAAAACTAAAAAATATAGCGAACTCTTCAAAACCTTAAAGATAAATGAACATTAAACAATAACAAATGTTTGTTTTTACTTAAAAATGCAAAAAATTACACTAATTTATGAAAATAGCACTCAAAACGCAGATATATGAAAAGCATGCTGGGAAATAAAAGTCCTCTGCTCTATTGTAACTATTTTATGTTAATTCCTTTATTTTGTGCCATTATGAACTGATTCAGTTAAATGACTTAACATAAAAAAATCATGTTGTGACCAAATTTTCCAGAAGTTGTGTTGATTGCACTTAAGTAAGTTAAGTAAATTGGACAAGCAGCAAAAATCATTTTGGACATTTGGGAAACAACATTCCCATCAGTCGAATAATAAAATGTCTGATTCAGTGAATAAGAGTAAAAATGATTCTGACCATGTTTCATTTATAAAGTGAGGAATATTTAGAAATGATTTTATAAATGTTGCTTTGATTTGCAGTCCACGCTCAGGAGTTGAAGTGTTAACCTCTCATCCTGCTGCTGTTATCTCTGTCCTGGACCTGAGGTCGTCTGGAGCGTTAGTCTGGGTTTCTGTCCGCCAGGATCACTAATCTACGCTTCACCTCCTCTAATCTCACCGGCCCACCCGACCACCCACCGCTGCTTTAGGCCACAGACTTCTGCTGAATTATCATTAGAGCCGTTCATCCGCTTCTCAACGTTACATATTCTGTCCTCAGATTTCTGATGTGTAGTCATGAGAACAGACGAGGTTTCAGGTCATGATGCGAGACGTCTGGAAGTGAGAGTTAGTTGAGTTGTGTTGATGTTGAAGAGAGCAGTAGTTTCTGTGACTGATGTTATTAGATCTTAAGATCCTCAGGAGTATCAAATGAGAGGGACATTGTGTAAACACATGTAGAGTCTATAGATGTAAAACAATCTGCATTTGAGGAAATGTGATGAGAAATGATTGAGCTGATATCGAGATCTTCAATAATATTGATTTGTGATTACAGACTTGAGAAATCTGAGCTCAGATTGACACACTGTTGACGTCTCTTCTGAGACATTTGTGAGATCTCTTACTCATTTTCTCAGGAGAAATATCTGAGAAGCAGATGAGACTTGATGTCACCGTGATATTGAAGTTGCGATCATCTTCTTTTTCATGTTGTGACGAACATCCAAGTGAAGCGGATTTTGAAATTTGAAGAAAAAAGTAGGGCGGGACTCCATGTCGCCCTCCCTTAATTGATTGGATTGTTGTCAGTTGACCTAATACAACAGCGGCAAAGTCTGTTTACGAAAGGTCATGCCACTCGTCTAATTTGTGGTTTAAGTTAGAATTTTTCTATTGTCTCAGAATGAACATTAGCAGACATCAGTTACTGTAAAACACATGAGCTCTCAACCATTACGTCTTCAAGGCCCACCATTGTGTTCAACAACATTCAAATGCCCCGCTCACAAAAAATCTTCTTATTTCTACCGAATAAACATTAACTGGAAATTACGTTGTAGTAGAGTAGGCGGGGCGAGACCGTGGTTCGAGTCCGGTGAGTAATTGTGAATTGGCGCCAGCTGTGCGCACACCGGGCTCGAATCAGCCGGCTATCAGCCGGCTATTATTACTTTATTAAATGTTTGTTTAAATGTCTTCCGGTTCCCGACTCCTTCCTTCCCTTTTATTGAGATTTGTTACATTGGTGCCGAAACCCGGGAGGAAGGAAGGAGTCGGGAACCGGAAGACATTTAAACAAACATTTAATAAAGTAATAATAGCCGGCGGCCCCTCACGGACGACCGCCGGCGCAATAACATTAACATAAACATAAATACAAATACAAACACAAGTTCGGGCCCGGTCCTCTCTCTTCGACGGTCCGGTCGCTCGTTCCTTTTATGCTCCCATCTCCTACGTGATTCGAGCCCGGTGTGCGCACAGCTGGCGCCAATTCACAATTACTCACCGGACTCGAACCACGGTCTCGCCCCGCCTACTCTACTACATATGTATTAATTATAAAAATAGCCAAATAATAAGAAAAATCATTTTGTCTAATTTTAAAATATTGGTCATTTTGGGGGCCCTTGGAAGTCAGCTTGGGCCCCCTTGAGAGCCACTGGTATAACACATTTATTAATTTTGCCTAATTCGTAATAAGACAGCTTTAACACACACACGTTCTTTCAGCCAATCATTCACAAGCTCACAGTCATCCAGCGTTGCGTTTGACAGCTTGACATTTTTTTGTCGGTATCTCGCTGGGTGAAGATCTGACTATAGTAATGATTGACAGTGAATTATTTATGTTGCATAAATCAGTCGCTCCAGTATTTGCTCATTTTCAAGCTGTTGTGTTGTAGACGTGCCCGTGTGCATTTGTCAGCGGACCGCCTGCTAAATGATCATCAGAAATGAGTTCTGCTCTCTGATTGGCTGATGCCTTACGGCCATGTAATGACAGAAAAGCCTACAGGAGAGTTTGCCACCTTTGACCTTGAGAAAATAACCTTTGGGATGTGGAGGAGCGTGCCGATTGCCTCTTGCTTCTTTTCGAACTCTTCTGTCCTTCATCTCTCTCTCTCTCTCTCTCTCTCTCTCTCTCTTGAGATCTCTCACTTCAGTAATCCAAGTAACTGAAGATAAAAGGGTCGTGTGTGACTCCACTGTCTTCAGTCCTTTAATACAAATTAATCCCTCTCATTGATTACAAATTTACAAGCTTATGTAAAGCTTATCAAAATAAGCCTGTACCTGTCTACAGCCGTTTGTCCAGCACCACACACACACATCACACTACGGTTTAACTCTGAGATTTGTGAACCGAACCTGAGCTCTGAACCTTTCTGATGTTAATATAAATGAGCAAATCTAGATTTATCAATACTACCCAACTAAACTAAACTAGTGTGTTCCCCCTTTTCGTCACACACAACAGGTGGTGTAAAAGTGTGTCGCACTAATGCATACGTGTGGTTGTATTCTTTCAGTAGATCATCTCTCTCTCTCTCTCTCTCTCTCTCTCTGTCTGTTTGTGATGGATGGAAGGCTGGGTTTGAATGGAGAGATGGATGTGTTGTGTGTTGAAGCAGTCAGTCTGTTGGCCCGCTGCCACTGCAGATTATTTCCCAAATTATTACAGCCGCCAGATGCTTGTCAGAAGACTCTCTCTCTCTCTCTCTCTCTCTCTGTCAAGGTTAGACTGCTGGAGATCTCTGTCTCTGTTCAAGTCATAAAGAAAATCCTGATTTATGGACATAAATTTCTCTTTTTTTTCTTTCAGTTTGGGTTGAAATGTCTGAAATATCTTTCGATCATGCGGTTCTGAAGCTCATCTCTCATATACAATAATTATTAATTGGCAATGATAAAAACCTGCTCTATCATGATGCAGTAACCCAAATGCCTCTGTATCAAAGGGATTGTGAATTGTGCAGCATTAATCTATATTTGGCTTTATTGTTCAATCTTGACAGTAAACGGGTCTTCCTTTCGATTGTCGGTTGACATGTGGGTGGGCTCTTTCTTTCGCCTTGCCGTGGGAGTTATTTTACGAGAGAATTGTCCAATAAGTGACTAAGAAAAGTTGTTTCGAAACGGCTTTTCATGTTTGTAAAAAACTTTCCCAAACGAATGCCGGGGGAGTGTATCGAGCACAGAAATACTATGTCATACGTCCAACTTGCTTTTTGACAAGTTGACCATGTCAAGCATGAGAAGCCAGCACGTTTAACATTGTAAAGAAGTCAGAATTCATGCATCCCCCCTTTAAGGAAGAGAATTACTGTATTATTAGATGTGATAATTATAGAGTAACTGGTGTACTGTTGTCATCCTATCCATTCAAATCCTGTGGGCTGAGCAGCAGTAATCTTCTTATGTGTTTCCTCTCAAGAGATCATACATACAGCGCCAAACATCACTACAAAAAACACATTTCATTCTGCATGAAAACGTGTGTTTGTCTGACACGTTTCTCACATTAACGCTGTTAACACATTAAACTAATGGACGCTTTAAACTGCTTCATTTACTTTGAATTAATGACTGAATGTCAGGTGTCTCTACCAAACGCTTCTCTTTATCATGACATTATGAAGAGAGACTCATTTATTCAGAATAGTGTTTTAAAGTTATTCTCTGCATGTGTTAATGGACTGATGTAAACTGAATGTACTGAAAGAGAGAAATACTACATATAAAGCAGATCTCACGTGATGAATTACAGTAAATAAAACACAACTGAGAACTCCATCACATCTCATGAGCTGTAAGAAGGAGAAGGTTCAGAAGAATGTTGTGATCCAGGACATCTGAATGATGTTTTCATGAATGTGTCGGTGTGTCCGCAGGTCCTTCTGTCCTTCCACACTGTTGAGTCCTGCGGCGAGCTGCTCAAGTTTATATTATATAAATGTAGGGAAGGATGAATGATTTTAGAAAGGCCTGTTACAGATCCTCTTAAACAGAGCTGAAGCGATTGAAACATCTCACTGTGAATGAACTGAAGACAGACAGACGGAGAGAGAGAGAGAGAAGAAGACTCGAGTCATGATATTCCAAAAAAAGCCCAGTAGCCAAAATCAACATCACCGTTTCAAACTAAACAACGTGCCCCTAGAACACACCAAGAACTACACATATCTTGGTATAAACATTAGTAACACCGGAAACTTAAACAAGGCTGTGAATGACCTGAGAGACAAGGCACGAAGAGCCTTTTACGCCATCAAAAAGAATATCAAAATTGACATCCCAACCGTAATCTGGTTGAAAATAATACAATCAATTATAGAACCAATCGCGCTGTATGGAAGTGAGGTTTGGGGTCCTCTCGCCAACCAAGAGTTCACCAGATGGGACAAACACCCAATAGAGATTCTGCAAACAGAAATGTGTAAAAACATTTTACGGGTACAGAGAAAAACTCCAAACAATGCTTGCAGAGCAGAATTAGGACTGTATCCTCTAATCATTAAAATACAAAAAAGAGCTTTAAAATTCTACACACACCTTAAGAACAGCGACACAGACACACTCCATCACAAAGCCTTAAGCCATCAAGAGCTGAGCCCAGAGAGAAACCCCTTCATCCAACTGATCTCACAACTAACTCTACAACCCCAAACATGCCCAAGTCAACCCCAAACCCCAGCCAGACTAAACCAAATGATGAAAAGACAAAAAGAGAAATATCTCCAACACTGGACAGAAGCAACAGCTCAGCAAAGTAAACTGGAATGCTATCTGTCACTAAAGAGAGAATATAAAGTGTCAGAATACCTCACAAGCGTATCAGACCCTAAACTAAGAAAAGTGTTGAGCATGTACAGACTCAGTGATCACCAGCTCACTGTAGAGACGGGCAGATACAGACACACATGGACACCGAGAGAAGAGCGACTGTGTCCACACTGCACACACAATCAAGTGGAAACAGAGCTGCACTTTCTCCTCTCCTGTCCCAACTACACACACATCAGAGAAACATTCTTCCCCCAGTTTACAAACTTACACAAAGACTTTGACCAGTTTCAACAAAAGGACAAGATCTCATACATACTGGGAGAAAAGTCAAGAAGCTCAAACCTGGCTGCAAGATATGTCAAGTCCTGCCACGACCAAAGAACAAGCAGCACAACACAACACAACACTGACAGGACAACACACACAAACTGACACTGTCACCCTTATTGAGAACTTTAATTAAAACTGTTTTTCTGTTTATATTGAGATGTGTATATATATAGATTTTTACTTATAGACTTTTAATTTTATTCTATTTTATTTTTGATCTTAATCTGTATTTCTGCATGTTTATATTTAATCTTGTGCTTTGGCAATGTAAATTTTCTTTTATCATGCCAATAAAGCTCCTTTGAATCTTGAATCTTGAATCTTGAGAGAGAGAGAGAGAGAGATGAAGAATTATGGAGAGGGATCAGAGCT
>NC_079547.1:25762344-25797344 GCF_015846415.1 Triplophysa dalaica | reverse complement strand
CTCCATGGTGACCGAGTCGAGCATCTCACATACCCAAATCTAGTGACTTACAGATAAACACACACACACAGATTTACACACGTGTTCAGCCTACAGATGTCGAGCGCTGCAAGGTCAATGTTAGAGAGAGAGAGAAAGAGAGAGGGAGAGGAGAAACACTGAGGGAGAGAGATAGAGAGAGGGGCAGAGAGAGAGAGAGAGAGAGAGAGTGAGAGAGAAAGAGAGAGAAAGAGAGAGAGAAAGAGAGAGAAAGAGAGTGGAGAAACACTGAAAGAGAGAGAGAGAGAGAGAGAGAGAGAGGGGGGTAGAGAGAGAAAGAGAGACAGAGAGACAGAGAGAGAGAGAGAGAGAGAGAAAGAGAGAGGGAGAGGAGAAACACTGAGAGAGAGAGAGAGAGAGAGAGAGAGAAAGAGAGAGAGAAAGAGAGAGAGAGAGAGAGAGAGATAGAGAGAAAGAGAGAGAGAGAGAGAGATTGAGAGAGAGAGAGAGAGAGAGAGAGAGAGGAAGAGAGCTGAAGTTGACTCCAAACACACACACAGACAGAAAATTAGAAGCTGAAAAGTTCAATTCTCTCTCCCTCTCTCTCTGTCTCTCTGTCTCTCTCTCTCTGTCCATCTGTTATTGTGGATGTGTTCTGAGTCAGTGGTTCTTGTGATTGGGTTTGAGTCCAGCTGAGCTCTGTGGAGAGAGAGAGAATGATGGACCGAGAGCTTCTTCTGGACAGTCTGACACAGACTAGAGATCAGACATCAGTCTCTCGCTCTATCAGCAGAGTTCACCTGCAAATGAAAGATGAAACTGATCCAGAAACAGTGGAGAGAAGAATCTTCTCACTGCGGATGTTGAGTCTTGAATCTCACATCATCAACATGTTGTTACTCACATGATGCTCTTTTACAACACACAAGACTCTTGTTTTCCATTTTCAAGTTTTCTCCCGGAAGCATCTCCTAAAATTCTTTGGGGAAAGTGTGAGGATATAAATGTTTATTGTTGAGGTGTAAAATGAATGAGGTCGACACACAGTAGCTCAGATAGTGTTGGTGTGTTGATCTGTTAATCCTTTTCTCTTAAACTCTTTGAGATCTCTTCTGAAACTTTGTCTGAGAGAACTGTGGTCTTTTTCTTGAAAGCAACACTTATGAAACATCACATAAGAGCTGTAGTCTCAGTGCTATCTAGAAGAACTCAGAAGTCTCACTTCAATCTCAGTCATGGCTTCTGTATGTCTTTCATGACCACACGTCTCATTCATCATGTGCAGTACATAAGATTCTCAGTGAAGTAAAGGGAACATGTTTCCATCTGTCTATTTATCCATCCATTCATTCGTCCATCTGTCTGTGTGTGTGTCTGTGTGTGTGTGTGCGTTCATCCAACATCCATCCTAACAACTGATTTTAGAGACTGCATTTTCAGTTCAAGTGTGTTCTGATATGCATATGATCTCCAATGTGAACATCAGACTGTGCTTTATTTCATGAAGTTTGTAGTATTAACACTCAGATAATCCTTTAAATGCAAGGAACATGTCCTGCGCCTAAGTGCACTTTTGCAGTATCCCATAATGCAGTGCGCTGACAGATGATGTTGAATCAGACCGCAGTTTACACTTATTGAATGATACAGCATACTGTTGAGAAAAGCAAATGATTACAGGGCTGGTTGGAATGCTTGATTCTGATTGGCCAGCCTTTGCAGGTTCGTTATGTAAGGGCGAATGTACAGATTAGCTCAATATTAGTTTTGAGAGGTATGTATGTACCTCTCAAAACTAATTTGTATGTCTGTCTTTTGTTGTTTTCACCTTTTTCTTGTTTTTACAGGTATATGCCTTTAGTTGTTTTTCTTGTATTCAATGTGTCTCATGTACAGCTGCTTTGTAACAAAGAAAATTGTAAAAAGCGCTTTATAAATAAAGTTGAGTTGAGTTGAGGTTGTTATCAGGGAATAACAAACCTGCTAATGTCGCGACTGGCCAATAAGAATCATCAACGAGCCATGTAATAATCCCAGATAATAACCCCTCAAAACTAATAACATACGATAACCCGGATGCAGATAATAATTTTGACAATTTTTTTACTAATTAAATATAAATGTGTCTAATAAGAACATTATATTTACAAATGATTAAACCAAATAGCCTATTTATGACATTTAAACATCATCTCTTTCCTTGAAACCAAAAGTAAACAACGTTTCCTTAAAACATCATTCAGTAAAAATTCACATTTCATGTCCAGTTTTTTCTCATGTGGCAAGTAAGCTGTCAAAAACATTCATATTTAAAGTAAACTCAAACACACAATACACTGTATTTCCTGTAGCTCAGTGGTAAGAACATTGTGTTAACAACACAATGTGGGTTTGATCCCAGGGGATTGCAAATACTTGTATAGGAAAATGTCGCTTTGGATAAAAACATCTGCCAAATGCATAAATGTAAGAATTTGACATGCAGTAAGTAAGGTATAATGTACAGGCAGCCGGTTGTTATCGCGGAATAAGCCCAGATAGTACATAGTGTATTGTGTGTTTGAGTTTACTGTAAATTTGTATGTTTTTGACAGCTTAGAATTGGATTTTGTATTCATATATATATATATATGTATATAAATATCTATATTCTGATGCAATGAATGAAATGGCTGAAAGAAAATGTAACTTAATGAAGAATCACTTTATTAGAAATACAGTTGCATTATACACAATAAAAATGTCACATAACATAACTGTGTGTGTGAGTGTGTGTGTGTGCGAGTGCGTATGTGAGTGTGTGTGTGTGTGCATGGGGGTGTGTTCAAGTGCGTGTGTGTGTGCGTGCATGTGTGTGGGGGTGCGTCTGTGTGTGTGTGAGTGTGCGCATCAATCACACATTCACAGTTAAATGTCAGCTAATATAATCCTGACATTATAATCCAGTGCCCTCAGGTTAACTCTTTTTTTCCATGCACACGTGTGTGTATTTTTTGACGGTGTTTGTTTCATAACGGATATTATTTTCAGCGTTTAATATTTTCGTTCTCTTATAAGGGTCTGGTATGCTGTTCTCAGTCAGATCTTGTGGTGTAAATGTTCATTTAAGTTGTTTTGAAGAATTCGATTGAGAGATTTCATTGGTCATTGGTTATCAGCTCTCAGAAATGACGCACCGCATCTTTAAGAAGAAACACTTTGAATCTTTCGCATTAAGCGGAGGTCACATTTAATCACTCGTGAGTCTGTACAGGCATCAGATTTGAAGTGTATGAAAAGAGCAGAGTGTCATATAAATGTGCCTAATGTTCTGATGTAAGTCTGGTCAATAAGACGTCGTGTTTAATAGCGTTTGAATTGACACCCTGGAGTGAAGTGTCATTCACCGTGCGCATTAGTCCTAATGCTGTAGCCATTAAACCCAACTGGCCTTGAATTAGGTTCACCTCTCCGGCGCTCGCTCGCTTATTTCCCAGCATCAGATACATTACTGCTGACGCTCTTTAAGACGCAGCTCAATAAAGCTCACAAAGGTTTTAAACGCCGCTCATGAAACTCATGTAATTGATATTTCTGAAGTGCGGGCTGGAGGTCTGCCCGCGTCTCCTGTGGAAGTGAGTGGGTGTTTGGAGACGGGCGGGCGGGCGGCAGGTGTTCGTGGGTGAGTCTGGACGCAGATCAGGTGAATCTCGCCGGGAGAGTCAGGACAACGTGGGATTGAGAGTGAATCACCTTTGTGGGACACCTGACGGCGTCTGATAAAACAACTGACGTTCTGTACAAATTAATCCTCACCGCATGCTTTCGGATCTCTTCCACCCTTCAGCATCTTCACATCATACGTGTTGTCGCACACATGACGTGTGATGATCGACGGACCCGCTGTGATACTGAAAGATGTGTGCAGGGGCCGGAACAGTCTCCGTTGATGCCCTGGGCAAGATTCTAGATGCCCACCATACAAAATAAATGAATATAAAAATATTTGAAAATATTTTTTTAAAAGCGAAATATATATTTATTTTAATATAATATGAATTGTGATGAATGTAAATAGGAAGTAAATTAATAACAACTAAAACATATTTGTAATAGTTTTTATACAATGAATGTTTTGGTTTTAAACTCAGTGTTAAATTTGCACAATTAATGTGTTAAGATGATGAATTATTATCACGTCATGATGCAAAACGTTTGGAGGCCATAATAAAAAATATACATATAAATTTTGGCAGCACCCCATCTCCTCTACAGTTTGATTACACTGTAAATGATATTATTAAAAAGTGTGTTTTAATTTGAAATTGCTCTAAATAAAGTTTTAGTGTAATCACTTTTCCAGTCTTTTGAAAGTGAGTTTAGTTTGAGTGAGGTCTCGGCTGGTGTGTAGGTGTGTTCCACTTCAAAACAAAGAAAGAATAAAATACTATTTAGGCCAAAGTAGGGGTTAACTCAATTTATTTCAACACTAGATTTTACCGTCAGGTACTGTGGGTCTATTTAACAGTCCAGTAGCATCTAAACAAAGAAACAGAAAAATGTAGAAATGAAACACTACTTCTTCACTGTATGAATGAAATCAAACACTGATTTACAGTAAAGATAGAAAACTTCTTTAGTCGAAGATCAGTTCATGACTTGTATTTTGTTTTCATTGACAACAAAAACCGCTGCAGGTTTTAAGTCTATTCAGGAGTGATAATGTAACGCAGCAGCTTGTTATCTGAGAATATACAGCGGGATCGGCCATGACACGAAGAGGAGATACAGTGATATAGATCAAACTATTTACTTCCATTATCATGTGTTCTTGACATAACCTTGAATTTCACAGTCGACTGTATAAGACACAATTGAGAACTAGCGTCTCTGTGCGCTCTTCAAGTGAGAAATCCATAGAGAGTTTAAATGGGGAAGCGTTTTAAAAGCGTAAAAATAATAATCTTTTGTGACGACAAACAAAGTGTCTTAAAACATCATAAGATCTCTGATCTGTGATGCTGTTGAACACTTTATGAGCACACGGGTCACTCAAAGACAACTTCACTCCAAATATACAAGAGTTTCTTTCCCACGATCATCTTTAACATTAACACGAGTGCATATTAGAGCAATCACTGATGCTGATGTTATTCATGACACACGCTCGGTTTACATCGCGCTGTGATGAACTCTGAATCCTCAGCGGTGTGTGAGATTAAGATGAAACTGGCGGATCATAACACATGAAGATTTTGCTCTAAAAGCGCTCTCTTTCATGAGCGTTTAGTCTTACCTTCAGCCACTATAGAGAAGCATGAAACGGTAAACTATAAAAATTATGCTTTTGCATGCACGCACAAAACGTGCGTGTACAATGTACAATTTTCTGTAAACTGGAAAATCAGAAATATACAGTATTTTTTTTCTGTAAAATTATAGGATACAAGGATCTATATTAAATAGTTTTCCCCATTTTTCTTGTAAATGTGTGGTCTTCTGTATTTTTGTCGTTTTGACCGTATTTATAAAATGAACTGTAAAAAAACAATCTTGTTAAAAAAATGACAAAAACGCAGCTGGTGCGCCAGAAATAATGGATTAAATAACGGGGTTTCCCTGTAAAATTACACTTGTACATTTGTGTTTTTTAACCGTATTTAAAAAAAATACAGAAAAACACAGTAAAATTACAGTTTTTTTACAGTGTATATTGTATGTAAAGTCTGTGAGTCAGTGTATGAACAGATGAATGTTCGGGTGTTTGATTTGATGTGAATGTCAGTGTTAGTAAAGAGAGAGAGGGGAGTGGGCTCACACAAAACTTATTATAATAAACGGATGACACACTGACAGCTGCCCACGTCTGCTCACAACAACACACAAACACACTCCATTTAAAACAAAAGTATTTCATCAAGTAAACTTTTTCACTTTTGAGTGAGTTGGGTCTCGTGGAGTTGATATCTGCGTGGAGCATTTTACAAGAAAAGACTTCAGACAGTTGCTCTGTGTGTAGGAGTTTGTTTTCTTCTTTCATATGAGGTCGTTCTTGCCCCATTACCCATAATTCCAATGTTTACCCTTCAATGTTGTCTCTGTTTCAGAGGTTGGCCAGAGAGGCTGAAGACATCCAGAGAGAACACGCATGGCAAGATGCAATCAAAGTAAGTCTTAAGAACTTCTGAAGTGAGATTATAATCAGACTATAAGAATAACATAAAACAGACTTTCACTCCGCCGCCTTTAAAACACATATCATTACTGTCTCAGACATAAAGAGCTTTTTGAAGTGGCCTTTTCAAAACTTTGTCATGTGTATGGTTGTGTTTGACACATATGTACACCTCTTACACACAGAATGAAACTGTTCAAGCAATCATTCCAGTTTAATCTTATATTTTGTGAAATACTTAAGGCTGATATTAAAGGAAGGATTTCTCTGTTTTGTGCACATCTATAAATGTGTAAATAAGGACAGTTCCACTTTCTATCGTATTTTAAATGTTTTTGATAATGAATGTGGTGGTCACTCTCATCACATAGCGACTTAAAGAACAATAACATTTCTCTCTCTCTCAGCATGAGAACATGACTGACAGCTGAACATCACACACTCAATTAATTCTCAGTTTGATTGACAGGTCCGAGCGGCTTCATCAGGTGTTAAACGGACCACTGTTTGATATACAAAAACATTTTACAAAAAAGTTTCCAAAAGATGTTCAGACTGACGTGTAACTTTTTATGATACAAGAAAATTCTATTTGATCCACACACTGTAGGGTTTACCAGGACCACACACACACACACTCACATACTCACACACAGTGCTGTGGAGTGTGGTCTGTCTCCAGGGAGACGGTGATTTCTGTCATGCTACACTTGCCACAAATGGATTTTTAACCCTGTTGCTCCCGCGGGATATTTGAGAAAAGACTCTAAAACTAATAATTATGAGACCTCCTAACTGAGCGAGCCCATCTCTATTCATGCCTGCTTAGCCACTAAAGTCAGTGGGGGGGGCTGTCATCCTGAATGCAGAAACCCAGCAGGGCCACCATACTGTATATCTCATATACACACCCACAGACCTTATACAGAATATATGACACCATACACACACAAACACCAGTACAAACACACACACCTTTATTTTTAAGAGTTTTTATCTTCTGATGGTCTTGGGTCTTCATACGATGTGGGTTTTTAAATCTTCAAAAGTGCGTGTGTGTGTTTGTGCACATGTGTTTGCAAACGAGTGTGTGTTTGTGTGCGCACATGCGTGTATTTGTGCATATGTGTGTGCATGCGTATGTATTTGTGGGTGCGTGTTTGTGCATATAGGTGTGCTCGTGTGTGTTTGTGTGTGTGCGCGAACGTGCGTGTTTTTTTGCATATGTGTGTGCATGTGTGTGTATTTGTGGGTGCGTGTTTAAGCATATAGGTGTGCTCGTGTGTGTTTGTGTGTGTGCGCGAACGTGCGTGTTTTTTTGCATATGTGTGTGTTTGTACATATGTGTGTGCTCATGTGTGTTTGTGTGTGTGCATGCTGTGTGTGTGTGTGTGTGTGTGTGTGTTGCGTTGTTTTGTGTTAATGTTAGAGGTCAGTTTACATTCTGCTCACATCCTCTTCCTTTTTTAATTCTTTATTTCTCCTCATTGCTGTTTGTTATTTCTGTATTCATAAGAGTTTAATATAAAACTCTCTCTCTCTCTCTCTCTCTCTGTCACTCATGTGTCTGTCTTCCTCCCCTCTCACCTTCCTCTTTCACTATCTCTCTCTCTCCTTCTCGCACCTCGTCTTATCTGTCCTCGCTTCTAATCAGGCGTGAAAGCAGTTTGAAAATATCATATTGTTGCAAATACTGCAATTGAATCCTAATGGCATACGGACATTAATAATGTATTGCCAGTTGATTTCATTTGCCTTTATAATTAGAGCAGGTAATGAAGAACTGTAGGGGCCAAACCAATTCATAAACTTCACAGAGAGAGAGAGAGAGAGAGAGAGAGCAGGCGCTTCAAAGGGATGCTGGGATACGCTTTCATTGGTTGTTTTAAGATTTGTGACAGTTTCTGTTCTGAGTGTAATGAGTGTAATGAGATTAGATCTGCACGCTCTTCAGCACATTAACACTGCACAACCGTATGAGAGAGAGAGAGAGAGAGAGTTAATATTTAAATAAAATGAAGAATTCAGGCTTTGTTGTCAGCAGAAGTCTGCTTTCTTCAATCGAGTTTTAA
Source organism: Triplophysa dalaica (assembly GCF_015846415.1). Lineage (NCBI taxonomy): Eukaryota > Metazoa > Chordata > Actinopteri > Cypriniformes > Nemacheilidae > Triplophysa > Triplophysa dalaica. Next base: position 25,789,139 of record NC_079547.1, on the reverse strand, counting down.
ACCCTTAACATTACATAGATGTTTCACACACCAACCTTAAATCACCTTTAAAAACACGATGACTGATTCTGACCTTCACAAATAGATATGAATCTCAACATCAGCGTCTTTACAGACGGATATTGTGGAGGTGAAAGTGAACAGTCCCGTGCACACACCTGCAGTCCAGCGACCCGTCTCAACACCATCATCACGTGTCTTTATATATGCATGACCAGCTGCTCGTGCTCAAGCGTTTAGAAAGCGCTCCTTCCGTACCTGCCTCAGTCCATCTGTGCTTTCTGCTAACTGAGGTGACATCATCGGCCCAGATTCCCAGAATACCCCGGCTGCTGTTGCCGTAGCGACCGGGGAGGCAGCTCGTACTTCATCGAGCGATTCACCGTCGCTTCACCCCGCGCGCTTCTCCTGATGGCCAGACGTCGCCGATGCCAAACACATTTAATTATCATGACAGGTGTGATAGATAAGAGACCGCCCTGGGTGTGTGTGTGTGTCTGTTCTTCACATGAACACATTTAAAGTGTCAGTGTTAATGGCTCTCGTTCACTGATCTTTATGCATTTGAAAGTTATTTCTGAAGTCAAAGCTCATTTTGAAAAGCTCATCATCGTGTTATCTGTGTGTTTTTTTCTTTTCGTTTAGCCGATTCTGTGTTTGTGTTTTTCACACGTGTGGTTTGAATGTAATGTTCAACCAGAGCGTCGAGTTCTCTGAACTCTGTTGTGTGTAATAGCAACAGTCTTTTCAATCCATCTGAAGGCAATAGTGTGTGAAATAGTGCTTAAATTCTTTTATTGCGTCTTATTTCTCAAGGTCGTGTAAGCCAGCCGCTCTGTCACGATTGCTTTGAGAGTCATTTCTTGGCTGATTAATGTGATTGTGGGGCTTTAAAGTGGTGCAGCCAGCGCAGCGACTACTAAAACACAGAAATCCCTCGACTCTACACTCTTATCGTTTACTGTAATGCCGTATTTAACACGCAAGAAGAGAATAAAGCAGGTATGTGTCCGATTGAGATGTGTAAATCTTTTATTTCTAGAGATAACAACACACAGTATCAGTCAGGCATCATTGGTTTAACAGCGGTGTTCAAGCCTTTCATGCACGATACTCGTGTTTCTCAGGATTTATTAAAGATTCTCTTTTATTCTGGTTTGAAAGATATTTACCTTTTCGTTGACCACAAAGAGAATGTTCATTATTGTGTTATGTCCATTAGGGGGCGCACACACAGGATGAAACCAAGTCCCAACCTTGCGGACAGATCTCAACACCCATTGACTCTCAAAGTAGGAAAAAATACAATAGTAGTCAATGTTGCCCCAGAACTGTTTCTGTCCTACATTCTTCAAAATATCTTCTTTTGTGTTCAACAAAAAAAAAAATTTTACCTACTATGGGAGTCAATGGGGGTCAAAATCTGTTTAGTAATAAGCATTCTTCCAAATATCTTCATCTTCCAAATAGACATTTATACAGATTTAGAACAACTCGAAGGCGAGTAAATGACGAAAGAAATTTTCATTTTTAGATGAAGTATCCCTTAAAAATAGCTTCTCAGAAACCTACGGGTGACGTCACGGACACTACCTCTCATGGATTCACTCATATGTTGTCAAGGTGATTTAAACTCAAACACATTCATATGTCATAATATAGGTCACAATAATTATCAAAATAATGTTAATACGTTTCATGTTAAGTATATTTTATTTTATACATGACTGTATTTATGATCACTGAATGTGTTACAGTGATATCTGACAGTGCTGACCTCACAAATATCATCTGAACATGCACTTGTCACTCGTGTCCGTCTCCTTGCAAGAGCTCAGAGAAACCTCACAGGTTTATGAGAGAAAGAGAGGGAGAGAGAGAGAGAGAGAGAGAGAGAGAAAGAGAGGGATAGGGAGAGAGACAGAGAGAGAGAGAGAGAGAGAGAGAGAGAGAGAGAGAGACAGAGACAGAGAGAGAGAGAGAGAGAGAGAGAGAGAGACATAGAGAGAGTTAGAGAGAGAGAGAGAGAGAGAGAGAGAAAGAAAGAGAGGGATAGGGAGAGAGACATAGAGAGAGAGAGAGAGAGAGAGAGAGAGAGAGATACAGCGAGAGACATAGAGAGAGAGAGAGGGTTAGGGAGAGAGACATAGAGAGAGAGAGAGAGAGAGAGAGAGAGAGATGTGTGTCAGCTGTATGTTTGAAGTGCATTAGTGCTAATAGCTGTGCCATTACAGGACTGAGGAGAGAGGCACTCTTCAGAGAGAGAGACAGTCATCTTCCAGGCCATTTGCTATAATCATCATTCTGTAATCAATCAAACCTTTCATCATAAAACAAGGAGGCCCGGGGGGGTCGAACAATTCTTTTGACATTGTGTTTGTCAAACTCCACGTCTGTACACCTTTAATCCTCCTGACTTTTAGGTTCATGCTGTAGGATCTAAACATACTCTGATGGAGAATCAATACTGGATCAATACATGTCTTTATAAATGATACACTTCCGCTCTTAAATGTTGTAAAGTTGCTGTTACCGTGGAAACTGTGAACATTTCTTCTGTAAAGCACTACGAATCACAAAGAAAAGTTCAGGTTGTGTAGAAATGTGTTTTTTTATTAAAACACATCACTGTACTTTCAGAATGCTGCATAGTTTAAGGTATTCATTTACTTTATTTTTTATTTTTAAAACCTTTTTTGCTTCAAAGTAAAGACTGAAATATTGTGATTTCAATGTCTTCATTCAACTTGTAAACAAAGTTTTAACCAGGATAATTATTTGTTACTGAAATGTAACAAGAAATAAATAACTTACAAAAGATAATGTCATAAGTATTAAAGGAACAGACGCACATCTATACTGTACACTGAGGAATGAGGTGAACGTCAATGAGGTCTGAAAGAGAGGCTGTTTTATAGATCCCTGCTTTTAGCTTGATTAAAGGTCTTAAAGACGGCCCTCTGAGGTCACTAATGTATTCACTGACTAATGGACCTCACACACTTACTGGAGACACAGAGAGAGAGAGAGGGAGAGAGAGAGAGAGAGGGAGAGAGAGGGAGAGAGATGGAGAGAGAGACTGATAGAGAGAGAGAGAGAGAGAGAGAGACAGAGAGAGAGAGAGAGAGAGAGAGAGGGAGAGAGAGGGAGAGAGAGACTGAGACTGATAGAGAGAGAGAGAGAGAGAGAGAGAGAGAGAGAGAGAGAGAGAGAGAGAGAGAGAGAGAGAATTATGTCAAAAATGTTTTTGTTGTGACAGAGATGATGATCACTGCACTTTTACTCCGAGCCATTAGAGGTCAGTGTGACCTGGAGACAAAACAACACTACATTGTTAATTTAGTAAAAACATCATAAATCTTGAGGCGTTAAAGTCCCTGTCAAACTAAAAATGAAAATTCCGATTTTTTAATGAAATATTGCAGCGTTTATTGTAAATAGTTTATCATCCTGTAACGACTATCCATCTTAAGTGGCGAATGTTAGACAGCTTGGGCGGAGCCTCCTAACTCCTCCCCTTTAACTGTCAGTCTGCTCCCAGTTCTATTTCAAAATGCAGGCTGTTTTTACACATCCAATCAAATCGCAGTGAAAGACGAAAGCCACGCCCACTACTTTTCTCATTCGAAATTCCAATTCACTCGGAAATACATCACAATCTGGAGGTAAAAACGAAGGCAACTTCCGGATCAGCCAGAAAAGAGAATTCTGTCATCGTTCAGCTGCTCATCCTCATGTCGTGTCAAACCTGAATGAATATCTTTCTTCAGAACACAAAAGAAGATATTTTGAAAAATGTTGATAATCGAACAACAATGAACTCCATTGACTTCCACTGTATGAAAACAAAACCACTGAGACATTTCTCAGAATATCTTATTTTGTGTTTTACATACACATCACATACAGGATCACAACCAAACACTAGAACCGCTGTGGGATCAAATTGACCTGTGGATGTTTTTCCAATGTACATAAAAGATTTTCAATAAAAGTCAACCAGTCATTGACTTTTCCTAAAATTGTGTTATTTTCAATCCCCTGTTGTTAAAAATTGTTTAAATTTCTCTTAGATTAAAAAGCTGGCCATTTATTACTATAAGGGCCTTCGGGTCAAATGTACATCATGGTCAATTTGTTCTCTTGTCCGACTCATAAATGATATAATTCCTGATTATACAGATGATGTAGATTCCTGATTGAAGGATTGTTAGTCTAGTGTTGTTTTCTTGTCCTCTTCAGTACACGTGTGAGACACTGTTCAGTACCGTATGTGCAGGGCTGGAATGCTTATTTTTTAAATGTATTTTGCTTCAGATTACAAAATACATGCTTTAAAAAGTCATCTGTAATGTACTTTGTTAGATTACACAAATTTTGTAACTTAATCTAAATACTCGAGAATACTTTGGAATACTAATGTACATAAATCAAAGGGATAACCAAACATAGGACTTGGCTTCATCTACATATTTAAAAAAACAGCAGTTTTACCGGTTTCCATCATTCCATCAAAGTTCTTCCGGACTTTATATAGACTGGAAGTAATCCAGTCGTTTTTTGGTTGAAGTGGGACAGCGATGAACAATAGACTTGAAATATGTGAAATGTAAAGCGTTTTATTAGAAACATTAACATCCGTTATTAAACACCCCAAAAACATCATCAAAGCCTCTAAAACAGCCAAAGACTGGCTCCTTTAATGTGGCAATCGGTATAAATTCAGGCAGTTTGTCTTCTGGGGTTTGCCATTTGTAAACTTTTATGGTGTGAAATAGCCTATTCAGGACAGTATTAAATAAAATGAACATGCGATTTCTATATTTTCCCCAGATCGTTCTTTTGATAAAATGAATCAAAATGTGCATATCCGGCAACGGGTATGAAACTTATGGGCATATAACTGTAGTTAAAGATGCTTTTGCAGATTGTCAGAGTCAGAGAATCACAAATTGCTCTTAAAATTAATTGCCTCTTACAGTTTATATTCACGTTTAAATTTACTTTGGTAATCTTAAATACTTTTTGGATGTAACTGTTATTTGATTACTTCCCATCTCAAAGTAACTGTAATGAAATAGTTACTCAAATTTTGTATTTAAATACGTAACTAAGTTACATGTATTAGGTAACGCCCAAACCCTGCATACGTGTTTAAGTCTGTCCTTCACACACATACACGGGTGTTCTACTCTCTGCCTCCAGCAGTTGCCGTGGTGACCTCTAAGCTTTTGTGGTTTAGCCTCCTGATTGGACACGTCAGTGTAATTTACTGGAGTGTCTGTTCATCAGGTGAAATCACTTGCTGGACTCTCAGCCTCCTCTGCCCTCGTTCTGTCCATCACACGCCTTCATGCAAACAGAAGATGTGTTCCCAGTTTTTAAGACTGTAAGTTATAGCTCGTGTTTCTTAATAATGCTGGGCGCTTATAAGGTGAGTGGATATTCAGGGCTTAGCTCAGAGACCTCCGTTTATTCAAAAACTTTTAACGGGGCACCTTCGTCTGTTTGTGACCTTTAACAAAAGGCTTGAACAAAATTATATATATAACTTAATAAAAAAAAGAAAGAGGGGAAAAAGCGACACAGCCAGCGTTTTTTACGTGTTTTTACACGCAACGTGTGAATGGCCATCACATTTATCAAACATTAAACATTCAGCTACTTTCACAGTTAAAGCGGACCTTATCCTCGGCTTCTGTCCGGAGCAAATCCGGCCTTCTCTCGTTTGTTTGGCCGCTACGATTAGATTGATATTGACGAGCTCATATAAATAAACTTTATTCTGTTTCGACACATCAAGGTAAAGAAGTAATGTTGTACAATATACATTATACAATAATAATAGGAGTGTAAATGATTATAAATGAAAAATAATGAAATAGTTTACAATTAATAATACCGCTCTACTACCCGTAACCACACCAGATGCTTTATTGTAAACACCCGTTAGCCATTTCTAATATTTACTTCATTTTGTTGCAGATAAATGCCTGTATGACATGTGATGTGAATGTAGTTCAACAAAAGGTGGATTGGATCTTGTGCTCATATGTGGCGTCAGTACGGCTTATCAGCGTCTTACTCACTACACTAATAAAACTAATGAAAATTGTAAAAAGCGCTATATAAATAAAGTTGAGTTGAGAACACCACAGAAGTGTCGTTGTTTTTACCCTCTAAATGCTTTTTTCCAAGAGTAAGGACCCACTCACAATTGGATTTTGACACATGCGCATTACGACATTTTGCAATTTCTCTCCGGGCCTACAGGGGTCAGGTTTACTTCAACTACATTGATGCTCCCAGGACAGGGTTGCCTCCTGGTGGTTACTGAAAGAAATGGAATGCGCAAACCCAGCCTGCACATACTTTATACGCAAAGTAAAAAAATCTCTGTGGTGCGTGTACTATTCAGATGACGACATGTGCACCACGCGCATTGTTCGCTGTTCTTTGTGTACCCGTTATAAGGGAACTATACACCGGGCTTTGATTCTTGATAGAAAGAGGATGCTGAATGTATGTTATAATAGCATTAATGATATTAAGTTCTTGGTTGTCATGGCACCTGAGGTGTGACGTTATTGGTTGACTGGTATCCTCACCACCACGCGTGCGTCTTCTGGAGAGTGGCTTAGGTAAGAAAGCATCCACCTGTGAGCATAATTGTGAATGATTGCACGCTCTGTATAAATCCGATGAAATTTCTCCGACTGTGAGGAGTGTACGGTTTGTAATGCAGCTGAGCACTCCCCCGCACGGCATTGTGGGACATGACGGGACGGGGCGAGGTCGCTCCCCGTGTCTAAAGCCCCTGCATTGATTTCTCCATGCAGCTGAGGTTCAGATCGATACCTCCCCAAATCCACATCTCCACGCTCCAAAACACAACAGCTCATCTCATCACATGCTAAGCTCCCGTGAAGGGCTCGTACTGTGTGTGTGTTTGTGTGTGTGTGTTTGTGTATGTGTGTGTGTGTGTGTGTGTGTGTGTGAAACTAGAGGAGGTTCAGGTGCGCATGTTGAGCTCTTTAGAAATGGAAGTAATAAGTGCATCAAACAAACTAAAGAGTGAATGTCTGGGAAACAAGAAAGGATTTCTAAAATATGTTTTTCTTGACCAAAGCACACAACCTATTTTTCTTAATGAAAAATGTACCAGAACTAATAACAGACAATAATTAAAGGGGTGATATAATATGGCTGAAAGGAATATTATGGTTTGTTTTAGATGTAATGTAAAGTGTAAACACGATTTAAGGTTCACACACGAACAAAACAGGTACAAGGAACAAAGCTCATGGCTCTGAAAAGCGAGGTGTGCTGTGATTGGCCAGTTCACCAGTGTGTAGTGATTGGTGGAATACTGCAAGCGTGTGAGGGAAATGTAACACCTCTGACCATATTTGGAACGTCAGGTTCCTCTTCAATTGTACTGACAGGTACACCACCTTACTTGAGTATACATTTGGGCGGTCTTAGTCAAATAGTTAGACCACCAACTGATGTAGATTTGTGGGGGTGTGCTTACACCAGGTGTTTCAGTATTTTTGCTTTTAGATAGTATGCATCTTTTGTTAACACACTTTTATTTCTGATATTTTACACATCTAATACATGCATGAGTAATTTATAACACACCAAAAACACGCCATATGACCCCTTTAAACATAATCTGTATATTGATTTTTTTTATCATATGAAGAGTTTGGTTCCGAACGGAGAACTCTTTTTTTCAAAAATCATGTTTTTTATTTTGCATTCCAATTAATCAATCAAACTGCAATCGGTTGTTTAATCCATAATAAAAAAAATCTCATTTTGAAAGCAAACTCTTGATATTCACCTACGTGTGTAAATAGTGCTTTTTTATTTCCAGTCTGCATGAATATAGTCCAGTCTGAATATAGTGAGCACTAACTGTAGATTGTACTCCAGACATCAGACTGCTCATATTTGTCAAACACTGAATCATTTTGCTGAGCTTTGATGTTGTCAGCGATAAATAAAGTGACGTGTTTGTGTGACTCATCTGCCGCTTGTGTTAGTTTGATGTAATTGAGAAACAATCAAAGTTTATTTCACAGTCGCTTAGACACTCGATGCAGCGTTCCTTTACTTACTACTATAATGTCACACATGTTTCAAACTTTACCACCAGCCGTTGTTTTAAAAGAGAAGCGTCTCTTTGCTGTTTGTTTGAAGTTACGTTTGCAAGAGAACATTGTTTATCAGGTGGAAAAAACATTTCTTTTGTTTGTCATCCAACTCGTTTTCACTCTTCACTCTTCAGCAGAAAAGAAATCACAATAGATATAAAATCTTGAAAGAAGTGAAGTGGGATTGTTGTGACTGTGTAGTGTGTGTGCCGGAGGTGTTTGTGTGTTCCGCTGTGGTTGGTGGACATCACTCCAGCAGCTGTTGTGTGTGTAAACATGTTTGCTCTCATATGACACAATTTCATCACTTTCATATTATGGGATGTTTTGAGAGCTATTGTGAGTGAAATTCCCTATGAAATATTAACAGGTTTGTTGTATTGTGCAGTTTGTTTGTGTTTGATGTGTTTGTGTATTAAGTGTCCAATCTGATGCATCAGGACTGGTGCTCATCTCTCTCTTTTTCTCTCTCTCTCTCTCTCTCTCTCTCTCTCTCTCTCTCTCTCTCTCTCTCTCTCTCTCTCTCTCTCTCTCACTCTCTCTCTCTCTCTCTCTCTCACTCTCTCTCTCTCTCTCTCTCTCTCTCTCTCACTCTCTCTCTCTCACTCTCTCTCACTCTCTCGCTCTCTCTCTCACTCTCTCTCTCACTCTCCTTCTCTCTCTCTCTCTCTCTCTCTCTCTCACACTCACTCTCCCTCTCTCTCTCTCGCTCTTTCTCTGTCTCTCTCTCTCTATCTATCTTGCGCTCTCTCTCTCTCTCTCTCTCTCTCTCTCTCTCTCTCTCTCTCTCACACTCACTCACTCTCCCTCTCTCTCTCTCGCTCTTTCTCTGTCTCTCTCTCTCTATCTCGCGCTCTCTCTCTCTCTCTCTCTCTCTCTCTCTCTCTCTCTCTCTGTGTGTGTCCTTGACTCGATCCTCTCTAAAAGTGATTTGGATGTTGTTGGACGATTTTATGGACATTGCTGCGTTCTGATGGAAATGATTACAGGGTCGCAAATAACAGGGTTATCACGCCGGCTGACCAGCCGCTGATTGCTGATTGGTCGCTCTCAGCGTCGCTCTGAAGAGGGCCAGCGGCTTCACCGCTCTCTTGTGAAAAAGCGCTCATTAAAAAAAACTAAGGACTGAAAGAGGGAGAAAAGAGAATAAATGTAAGATAAGATGTGTGGAAAAAGAGGAGAACCAGAAAAGAGATGTTTTTTCTCAATTCTCTTCAGACAGTTGTGTGTGTGTGTGTGTTAACACTGATGTGGCTGTTTATCATCAATGATCTTAACTAACATTCAGTGTCAAATATCAGTTAAAGATCAAAACCCAAATCATGAAGCTCATGTGAGAAAATCTCCAGTGATTTAACAATGCATATCACAATTTAGTTTCATTAATTAATTAATTGATTAAATAGCATTAGAAAATAATAGTTTGTGTTTCTACAATATATCTCTGTGTTAATTTTGCGTATTAATTTTGTTTGTATAAAAAAATACACATATGTGCATTTATTAAAGAAAAATATAAACTATAAAAAGGAATAAACATATATATATTTTTAATAATTGATTGTATGTAAATATTCCTAAATATGTTTACATGTATGTGTGTGTGTTTATAAATACAGAATTAATATGCGCAGTACACAGAAATATATTATGTAAACACAAACTTTTATTCTGGATGTGATTCATCACGATTATCTTTTGACAGCCCTAAAAACACAAAAAATATGACCACAGATGTCAGACCTTTGTAAGGGACAGTTTTGCTAAAAATAAAATTCTGTCATTATTTATTCACTCTCGTGTGGTTGAAAACGTGTAAATGAGTCTTTCTTACGATGCAGAAGTCAAATAGGTTTGAGGTGACATGAGACTGAACAATGATGACAGAATTCAGGTGTTTTTTAACACCTTAGCAATATAACAACAAAATCCTTAAGGCCGTGTTCAGTCTTGTCTGCTTTTTCGAAACTGCTAGCGTCTATTTTACATTGTAAACTTATGGAGTAAACCGTGTTTTCCCGAGCGCTTTTTTGAACACCGGTTGGAGCAGTTTTGTATATATGTAAGTTGAACTTTCCCTTTCAATAACTTTTGTTTGCATTTCTATTAAGAAATTAGTTTTATAGTTTTAAATATTCGATTAGTTATTGCAGAGACGCTCTCTGTTTGTAATTCAAATAGACTTCCGTTACGCTGCCGATCTGTTTCTTTGGGCTGCCCTCATGCACAGATGCTGACGACAAAGTCATGGCGTTCGGTTGCTGTTCGTTACCAAACCCTGCCAGCGTTTTTTGACAAACGCTTTTGTCAACTTTTTCTTGTCAAAAAAGACGTCAAGTGTGTTCATGGCCTGAGCTTATAGGAAAATGTCAAAATGTCGTTTCATCTGTCTTTATTTTGAAAGCGCCTTCCTCTCGTGATCAGTTTAAGCGTGTATGGATGTGAATTTTCTGTCACTGTTGTGATTTTATCTGGTGTTAGACACAAACTTCTCCGAGTAAACCTTTCACAGAACAATAGAGAGCCGTGTTACCCACAATGCAACAGGACGGCATCACATCAGTTTATCAGAGGATTAAATTTTGAGTTTTCACAGTCTGATTGTGCCGTCCTCATGTCCAGCGATCTGACGGCCGACAGAAGAAAAGAAGCCAAATTAGACGAATGGAAAGCATAAGAACTGCAAAGAGATAATAGAGAGAAAGAACACATGAACATATCACATTTAGATCACATTTAGCCATTTGACAGACGCTTTTATCCAAAGCTACGTACATTGCTTTATCCTATACATTTTACACGGACATTTACAATCCCCTGGGATCGAACCCACAACCTTGCGTTGTTAACACAATGCTCTTACCACTGAGCTACAGGAAACATTTACACATAAAACATTGACACATATGATAAGGCTGTTAAATGACAAACTTTACATGAGAATAATATTGCACTTTTTTCACGAAGCTCATATACATACATACAGAATCATGAATTCAGTGTTGCTCTATTTTCCTTCAGCCTTTTGATTCTGTGGATTTATTTGCAGCATATTTTTGTTGTATTGAATACAGAATTGCATTTTTGATTTTTGTTTGCAGGACTCTGATGTGTCACACATCTCAAATCAATGTGACTGAATCACAGCTGCTTATTTTAGCTCTTTAATCTCAATGTGTTTTCATTTATTGGCAATCAAATGAACATGGGCATACATACGCTCAATAATCATATAAATGCCCTGGAGACGGATCCTCCGGCCCCTGCCATACACACACACAACACACACAACACAACACAACACACACACACTACTCGCGCACACACACATACACAACACACACATGTGCACACACACAGACAACTAACAACCACATACACACACACATACACATACACACAACACACACACGCACACAACGCAAACACACACACACACGACACAAAACAAATACAACACAAACACTCAATGAATGAGCACATTTGTTTGTTATTTGTGAGGTTATATTATTTCTGTCAGCAGTAGATCATGGTGAATTTTAAGGTGACACTAAGCAGTAGTTTTCAGGTGGTTATTGTTTGTGTGTTTCTGGAAACATCTGTGTGATCCGCCTGTTGAGCGAGACACAAAACACACAGTAAAATAAGAGCAAATGCTCCTGAAAAGACAAATCAACATTAATATGAGGAAACAAAGCTGTGTGTTTCTATAGCAACAGCAGAGATGCTGACCGCCAGTAGCCTCTAAAAGTGTGCAGAGGGAGGGAGAGAGAGAGAGAGAGAGACGGGGTCTAGTGATCATTACAGAAAATTTGACTATTGCTCCTCCACCCAAGAACTGTGTGTGTGTTCTCTTTCTGTGAGTTTTGTGTTCTTCTGTTTGACCTTCAGTTCATGTGGTCTGTGCACTACTGCACAACTGTCTGTCTCTCGTGTGTGTCTTTATCAGTGGAAACTGTGTTTCCTCGTTCTTCTTTCGAGCACACACTAGTTTTATAAATATATTTAAATGAACAAATATACATTCAATGATAATGAACTGTTCAAGGTCAAGTCAATGTCTTTTCTTTGTCTCTGTGTGGTTTGTCAGACAATATAAAGCAGTCAGTGATTATGTCTTTGTAAAGTAAACATCAACAATAAATCTGTGTTGTGATAAACACACTGTAATTCTGTGACCTTGAGCAGACGTGAAGACTCATAGAGTAGATTTATAAAGTTATCGTCCAATAGAAAGTTTAAAATCAGATTTCTGAAATAGAAACGTAGTGTGTCATACTGACTTATGTTCAGATCTTCAGATGTAGACTGTGCTTCTGTCTGTCCAGAGCAGGAGGGTCACCGCTCATCACTGACTGCCTTTTTGACTTTAACCACCTCTCTCTCTCTCTCTCTCTCTCTCTCTATCTCTCTCTCTCTTTATCTCTCACTCTCTCTCGCTCTCTATCTCTCTCTTTCTCTCTCTCTATTTATCTCTCTCTCTCGCTCTCTCTCTCATTCTTTCTCGCTCTCTCTCTCTCTCTCTCTCTCTCTCTCCGTCTCTCTCTCTCTCCGTCTCTCTCTTTTTTTTTCTTGATTTTTGACCAGTGTTCCCTGGTGACCCCTGCTGTCGTCACAGTGACATTGACATCAGGTTAATTTGGACCGGCACAGTATAGTCAGCAGAGAGAGAAACATACAAACCACACGCTTCCTGCAGTATGAGTACTGCAGTCTACACAGTGTACTACAGAAGTACATAAACACTATGTGATTCTGAAGAGTTTTACCCTTGATATGGCGTCTCCTCCAGAAAGAGGAAAGAGAGGATGAGGAGGCGCGGAGCCCCCTGAGAAGCGTTGCGGGGTCTCTCTGCGTGTCATTAACAGAGATGAATGTGCAGATTTAAACAGTCCTACACAACAATCTCCAGAGAGAAACACTTCACCCCACTCATTCAAAACATTGCTCATTTCAGCCACGTTTAAATCCTCTGTACTGTTCGTCTCTCAAATATTACAAATGACTTCCGGGATGGTTTTTCTTTGTTTGGAAACGTCGGCTGCTCTATTTCCAGTCGTTCCGTCACGCCGGTGTCTCATGTTCTGGAGGAAAGTCAAACACGCTGCTCTAAAGGGTTCTAAAATTAGACTACTCGTGAGATCATAACATCGTACGTCAGCAAGTCTACTGAATGTAAAACACATATTTAAACTATTAAAATGACATTCAACGTCACTCAGATCTAATGAATAAACAATAATGTGAAGATATTGGGATTATGGGACACAACAGAACATAACACAGTGCCATAATGAAAGTTATTTTGGATTAATCAATTAACACCCCAATAACATCTACATAAATATAACATGTGCTTTTATTTATAAGACATATTTATCATCTTTAATGAATAGATTGAGAACCCTTATGTGCTTTTAAGGGACAACTTCAACCAAAAATGAAGTTTCGTCATCATTTACTCACCGTTGAGTTATTCCAGGTCTTTATTAATGTCTTTGTTACGATGAACACAGAGAAAAAAAGTTGGAAGAATGCTTGTAACCCGTCAGATTTTGCCCCCCATTGACTCCCATAGTAGGAAAACAACACTGTTAGTCAAAAGTTCCCCAGAATTGTTTTCTGTTCTACATTCTTCAAAATATCTTCTTTTGTGTTCAACAGAACAAAACAATGATAATAGTTTTTTCCTACTATGGGAGTCAATGGGGGGCAAAATCTGTCTGGTTATACGCATTCTTCCAAATATCTTTCTCTGTGTTCATCACACCAGATTTGGAACAACTCAAAGGTGAGTTAATGATGAGAGATTTGTTGGGGTGAAGTATCCCTTTAAACCTGTCTGCCTGAACTATGGAATCGTCAGAATTGAAATGTTGACAAAATAATGATGACTTTCACACTTGAATTAAATGCCTTTTGTGTTGCAAGATACCAAAAACTTTTTTGATGAGTGAAATGATGAGATATTATTATTATCATAGTGTGTTGATATGAAGAAGAGAGACGGTTGTGAATACTGTCAAAAAACTTTTTTTCAAGCATGTGTTTAGTGATTGTGTGGATATTATTGAGTGATGTCATAGTTTTATGATCATAGAGTGTCAATCAAATAAGTGGAACATGTGATGTGTGTGTGTGAAGAAGACTGAAGTGATCATGTCAGATTGATTCTAGATGAGAGAAGTGAAGACAGGTCATGTTTTATCTCATAACTGAGGAATCGCTTCATTTAGATGAAAGTCTTGCTCAGTGAGCAGATTGTTTTATTTATAATAATATTTATAATTATTTATAATAATCAGAACGTGATTTTTTTTTAATGTAACCGGCCCTAACAAATCTCCAAATCAAACCTAGAAGACAGAGATTCTAGACCGTGTGAGAATGATCATCTCTGTAATGTCATTATTCTCTCATTAAGTTTGAAAACAAACAAGCTAATACAGGTGTTTATTTTGTGTCACATAGAAAGCAACAGACAGGTGAATGAAACGAACGTGACAGAAGCGAAAGTTTCTTCATGAGGGTTTGTCATAATAAGAAATTTTTGGCTTTTATATCACTGATCTTTGTGTCTTTCTTTAATTTTAGGAGAATGACATTCTGTACTACGACTCAAAAGCTGACTCAGATTATGTAAGTGATATTTTTTTATATTTCCGATGATAATAAAAGTCCCTCTGATGCAATGAGAAATGTCCGAGATCACGTTAACACTTTAAGTTAAACCACTGAGAGCCATGAAAGAGCAATCCGTGAGCAATAAAATCTTCCTCTGAGAAAGGGTCAAATATAAATCAAAGCGACACGTCAAACAGTAACTCTATAAGTGAAGGTCACGGGCACTTTCTCTTCATTATCACGTGCTGATTGATTTCTCAGGGTGAGAAAGACACTGATATATCATACGTCATGCAGGCAGGATGAGTTGAAAAGAAAAGGAGACATGATGAGAAGTGAAGGAATCACAGCTTCATGAATCAGAACGTTAAAGTGCGTGATGAATGATTCAGTGCTTTAGGGGCTGTCAGCGTCTTTAATTGGGGGGCATCACTCATCATTAAAGAGGCCAAGAGGATGTCAGACCCCCCACACACACCACCTCTACCTCACACCTTACCAGCAGGAGAAACCAGAGGTCAAAGAGCACACACACACACACACGTGTACATTATTACAGTGATTCAAACATCTGGATTTTTACTGAGGATGAATGATATTGCTCATACGTTGCTCTTTCATAACTCAGGAGGTTTGATGGTTTTTTTCAATTGTTTCAACTGAATTTGAGTAAATGTGACGAGAAATGTTTGAGTTGACATTGAGATCTTCAATAATATTGACATTTGATTACAGACGAGACAAATCTGAGCTCAGTTTGACACATTGTTGAAGTCTCTTCTCAAACTCTAACTCTAGACTTGTAGTGATAGTCTTATTTTTTTAAATCTGGTTAGTCACCGTATACATGGCTATGCATTAAAGGCATTTTTTACAATTAAAGCTCTTCAAAGAACAGAAATTAAATTCACAACATATGAATCTTTTGTATGGAGATTGTTATTGGTCGCATTGCCATTATTCCAAAAGCAAAATGTTGTTCACATTAAAACATTAACATCTGGATGATGGCTGTCAAATCCACTGATGAATATCTAACAGATACATAAATATAAATATATGTAATAAATGTTGTCCATCAACAACAGCTCTTTTAGAAGAGGAAACCGAGATCTGTCCACCCTAACACGTTTGACATCTGTATGGCTGTTTGATCAAATGTATTTGTCATCAAGTACTGTTTGTGTCGTATTACAGTAGTTTATAAGAGACAGAAAACCCCACAATGCAATTTGTCTCCCTAATGTAATTAGGACTGTATTGCTCACATAAGATGAAAGCAGAGGCTGTGAATGTGTTTGTTTGTGATTAATGTCGATGATAGAGATGCCGTTTGAAGAGTCCTCAAGAGTCACTTTTAGCTTTAATTAAGCTTGAAATCCAGAGGCATGTTTAGATTAGATTAGATTAGATTCAACTTTATTGTCATTACACATATACAGGTACAGTGTAACGAAATGTAGTTTAGGTCTAACCAGAAGTGCAATTAGCAAGTGCAGATATACAGTGTGAATAAATACAGAATACAATATTAGGAAAATAATTTACGTTGGGCATGTACTATGAAAATATGACAATCGGTATGTACTATGAACAATATATACAGAAGGCTATATACTGTGAACATTAATGTACAGGAGGTTATGAACAGATAACAATATAGACTATACAATAGTGCAAGTGACTTGAGTGTGCATTAGTTACAGACATTAGCTATTAAAGTTACAGTGCAGTAGATGAGTTAATGTGGTTATTAAAGGTACGGTGCAATACATGAGTAGATGCAGATATACAGTCACAGTGCAGTAGATGAGTTAATGCAGTTATTGAAGTTATAGTGCAATAGATGAGTAGATGCAGTTTGTTATGCGATAGATGCAATAATGCAATAGATGAGTTACAGTGCAGTAGGTGAGTTAGTGCAGTTATTAAAGTTACAGTGCAGTAGATGAGTTAATGCAGTTATTAAAGTTACAGTGCAGTAGATGAGTTAATGCAGTTATTAAGGTTACAGTGAAGTAGATGAGTTAATGCAGTTATGAAAGTTACAGTGCAGTAGATGAGTTAATGCAGTTATGAGAGTAGTCCATTAGTGCAAATGAGCATTCAGTGTAATGTTCCTGGTGTGCAAGTGAGCAGTATAGAGTGCAAATGATGCGTGTAAACAGTCCGGTAGAGCAGATACATGAAGTACTGGTGTGTACAGTTCCGTCATGCATGGCAGCCCTGTAGTGCAATGTAAACATTATAATAGCAGCATTAAGTTAAAGTTATGAGAGGTAGTGAAATCAGTGGGGAGCAGAGTTCAATAATGAAACAGCTCTGGGAAAAAAGCTGTTTCCTAGTCTGCTGGTTCTTGCATGTGTCATCATAACTGTATTTAACATTGGAATTGGTGTTCGTCAGGTGGAGGAAGAAACAAAATAAAAGATCTGAAAGGCGGCTGGTCGTCTGAATGAGCAGAACATCTCATGTAATTGTTTTCGCTGGTGATGTTCTGCTTTCAGAACTGCGGCAGTTTTGTGTGTGTTATTGTTAGGCCGTGTTCACACTTAAATTATTTTCTGACAATATAAATAGTTGTCAAAGGCACTTTTTTAGTAATAAAAAAATGCTGGCAGCGTTTGGTTACAAAGAACAGCCATGACTTCGGAGGCAGCGTATGTGCACAAAGGCAGCCCAGAGAAACCGATAGGCAGCGTAACGGAAGTCTATTTGAAGTCTTTGCAGTAACTAATCAGATATTTAAAAACTACGATACTCATTTCTCGCTAGAAATGCAATCAGAAGTTGTTGAAATGGAAAATTATACTTACATTTATAATAAACTAAGCATTTATATAAACATTTTTTTTTTTAACTTGAGCCTCCTGGACCAATCACGTTCCCTGCATGCTGTCATGGAAACGACAGGTCTCTTTCATTGGTTAGCTGTGAAAAAGTTTTTTTTTCAGAAAAGTTGAACTTCAATCTCAAAAAACGCTCTGAGCTGCATAAAAAGTCGCCGGCGCTGGCATTTAAAAAAGCGCTCGGGACATTTTTTGATGATAATGTAAGACAGTCTGAACACAGCCTTAGTGTGTATTTTAATATCTTTGTTTTACAAGCAGACAACAGGATCTGTTGTAAGATTATAGACTGCCATCACTGCCATGAAATCATTCATGAAGAACGAAATGCTGGATTCAATGAAACGTGACATCAAAGAGTACTTTTATTATCTTTATTAGTAAATATATTTCTGGGTTATACAGTATATATATATATATATATATATATATATATATATATTCCTACTTAACAATTGAATCAGATCCTACATCTCGTGAGTAAATGGAATCCAGGTTGATTAAACTCTATTATGAAATATATCACAATACTAATGTTGAGGTATTTATCAGCATATAATGCTATGATTTCTGCAGTTTACCGTATGTTTATTATTTTACTGCACAGTCATCTGCATAAAAGGACATGTTTATAAAAACTAATATTTAATCCTGTAATTCTCAGAATTTTGACTGTGTGAAAGTGAAGTAGAAAACGTTGTCAGATGAAAGTTCTCTGTAATTCACTGTCCAATGATGGTTTCAGTGCAGTTTCCATTCATCTCAACAGCTTGTAATTGCATTTTAATAGACGATTTAATGCAGACCGTAAATCACACCGTCTTCACACTTGACAGGAGGTTTGAATTTAACACAAACAGTTTTTACTACGTCAACCCCGATTAACCCCATTACTGTACTGTACCTGTACCTTCACCTCACCCCTGAAGAAAACACATCAGAGATTTGAGAAGGACTGAAGAACACTGATTCTTCAAATGCTGAGATACTTTATGACAGAGTCATTAGACATATTCGGAGGATCATTAAACAACACAATGTACTGTAGCAGTCTATGCCATACATTATTACTGCATATCAGAGAGAAAACTGCTCAAAGAAATTATATAAATTATATATAATATTTAAATTTAATATAAAAATTACATTTGCCACAAATTAAAATACTTTAGTCACCTTGACATTAAACAATACGCAGCTTTTCGTTGTTCATTTCTAGCTTTTTCCGGGTTTAAAATCCTCATCTGGCCTTCGTCAAAGGATGTGATGTGGCGATGGCTCATTATTATTCATGAGTCTGTGTTTTCTTCACCAATGAGAAGATATTTCTCCTAATTATTCATGAAAGCACCTTGTGATTGGAGACCGGTGTCATGAGGAATTCGGTCTGGAGTTCACACGTGTCTTTCTCAGTCTTATATGGTGTCGCTGTTGCTCTGTGGCCTCCACCGGCCGAACGTCTCAATACAGCGTTTATATTCAGTGTTACTAGAAGTCAAAGATGTTTAATGGGATTAAACACAGCAGGTGGATTGAAGGCCAGAGATGACATCAACTGTTTACACATCATTCTTAAATTGGGCCTATAAATTGACCTATGAGTTGTTCAAGGATTATTTATTTGTTTGTTAGGTTTTGTACTGTTAGTCATTGAAGTTTTTTCATGAGAGAGAGTTTTTGATTAGTGATGTATTCAAATGTTAATGTGTTGAGACTGAAGTCATTGTGTTGAGTGATTGACAGGGCTCAATGTGAAGGTGATAGCATCACTGACGTTAATTGATTTCTAGACAAGTTGTATTGTGTTGTGCTTCAGCAGACTGGCCGTAGCTCAAAAGAAATGCCACCTTTATATTCTGCCGTGTTGAAAAAAAACATATGATTTGTTTTGATCCTGGGTTGTGTTAGTTTAAGCTGGCCACATGCTGCGTTTGCTTGTGTGCGTTTGTTTGTGTAATAAGTGTTAGTCTAATTGTGTGTGTGTGTGCGTGTGCGTGCGTGTGTGTAATGAGTATGTGTAATAAGTGTTGGTCTAATTGTATATGTGTGTGTGTGTTTGTGTGTGTGTGTGTGTGTGTGCGTTTGCTTGTGCGTGCATGTCGCTGTGTAATGAATGTGTGTAATAAGTGTTGGTCTAATTTTGTGTGTGTGTGTGCACGTTTGCTTGTGTGTGCGTTTGTGTGTGTGTGTGTAATGAGTCTCTGTCCAATAGTGAATGTGTGTGCATGAGTGTGTGTGCTTGCGTGTGAAGGCACATGAGATAAGTGTGTATTCATTCATATGTTGTAATGTTTTTTCATTCTTGTGGTTGCAGTCGGATGATGACGGAGACGGTGAAAACCTCCTGGAAAATGCAAGCTCTCTGTCTCTGGAGTTCGTGGATGATCCCAACTTTAAAAATAAAGTCAACTATTCCAACACTGCTGTGCAGATCCCTACTGACATCTACAAGGGCTGTGAGTACCAAATATACACACAATAAACACACAATGAACACACAATAAACAAACCATAATATACTGCTCATACTGTGCAGAAATAGGGTTAAGATTTGAGAAGATCGTCTCTCTCTCTCTCTCTCTCTCACCCTCTCTCTCTCTCTCTCTCTCTCCATCGCTCACTCACTTTCTCTCTCTCTCACCCTCTCTTGTTGTATAATTCATTATTCTTCAGCTGGATTCTTCTGCCAGGTCTGTAGACTTTTCACATATAACACAGGTCACACAGTTTCCAGCTCATTATTGATGCCTGTTCCCAAATGAAGACTGAAGGAGGAGAGAGATGGACTAAAAATTAACACGCTTGCAATCGAGTCCGTCTGGCAACCCAGAGGACACTTGCTCTTTATAGCTCAGTCATGTTGTTATAGTGCCACTTTTATCACAGATGATTATGTTGAATCATTTCCTATTGAGACCCAGCACTGAGATTATTGTTTGTTTTTTCTGTTTTACGGGATGGGTCAGTGTTCTATCAGCGCTGCTTCAAGAGAAGGTTGACGGTTGTCTTGTAAATGGGTTGTTCATGCCAACGTTTGCATTGGTCAGCGCACACCCAGCAGTGATAGCAACCGTCACCGTCAGCTTCAGGACGATTAGCCCAACATGACAAACCCCCCCGCTTTAGCCCTGACACATATGCTAATTCAGATCAAGTGGGTTCATTATTATTCCGAGCAAACTTTAAATCCCCGCTGTAAGGAAATGTCCTCGTGTAACGCTCTGTTTTCGGCGTCTCTATTGTTGAAGATAATGATGGAAATGGTGGTTATTAAAGTACAATTGAAAGACTAATTGTGTGTGCGGATGACAGCTGAGGAAAAGCGGCTTTTATTTGTCAGAATGATGAGATTTAACACTGACCGTCCTGTCAGACAGACCGCTCAGCGCATTGGGATTCTTTTAAACGTTAGACTCAAGGCGTGCAAACGAATGCATCATCGAGGACCGAAAATACCTTCATAATATAAATGATTTACAGTCTAGACTAGAGGTTCCTTCAATGTCATTTTTCATACGTGCTTAATTTCTAGATTGCCTGACGTAATCTGAATAACAAAACTCGACTCTAGTGTCCACATGTCAGCCCAACACTTGATATTCCTCCCGCAGCTGGTGCGGCGCTAGAAGTCGACTCGCTCGGCACAATGACAACTGGGACTTATATAAACAGTGGATTTCTCCAGACCTCACGGCTCGGCAGCTCCTCTCACTGTTCACTGAAGGGGAACTATCATCTTCCCGCACATTCATTAAAAACATTCATTCACCAGCACCTCCTCAAATTAGATTTCCACCGTTTATTGGTTACAGTATCGTTTTAATTAAAGTTTTTGTTCCATTCATTTTCTTAGGTCCTGCCCTTCGTAAGCTAAACGCTCTTATTTCTGCTGATTTTGTGTGAGCTCTGTGTTTAAAAAGAGAGGAAGATGAATTTTAAATGCCGGAGTCATGCGGTAGTGGACTCAATTTTGATGTTTTTGTTTCCAATGACCGCAACATTCTTAAGGAACTCAAACACTGGTACTCATTTGGATTCTTGATTGAAATTTGACTTGTTCCTCAAACCGGAATCAAAACATTCAGAACACTTTGGGCGAATGCCGTTTGCATGAAATATTATAATACAGGCATGAATGGCTCTAATAATGTAGATAATTTAGTGGTTCATTTACACGAGATTGGTGTGCTAAAATAGAACAAAATACAAGCTAACACTATTAAAAATGCTTGATTATGAATGCCAGGTGATGTCACTTTGTACAGAAATACAACATTCGTCTTCTTTCTATACACAGCCTAAAGATTTAACATGTGATATTCACATGCATGTTTTCAGAAAATTCTAGTTTTTTTGAGCTTCATAAAAAAAATGTAAACCAATTTCTATAAGAATAATTTACTGGACAACAAGCAGTCTGGCTTCAAAACAAACCACTCCACCGAGACTGCACTGCCATCGGTCACAGAAGTACTGCTTCCGGTCAAGGCGAAATCTAAATCCCCTGTCCTGATTCTGCTAAACATCTCTGCAGACACTGTCAATCACCAGATACTGCGAGCAACCCTGTCATCTCTAAGAATCTCAGCTCTCCTCTCCGCTGGTTCAAATCCTACCTCTCCGGCAGATCCTTCAGGGTGTCATGGAGGGGACACTGCTCACACATGATCACTGGGGTCCAACATGGATTGGTGCTTGGCTCACCCCTTTCTCCATCTACACAACATCCTTGGAATCCTGGCTCTTGTGATATCAAGGTTGGCGCTACTGCAATGCTCTTCATTGTCTTCCTGCTCCAGCTGGTTCAGAATGTCTTCTCTTCAAACAGCCCGAAAGGTCTCCTGTGACACCCCTTTTCATCTCTCTCCACTGGCTACTGGTTGAAGCCCGTATCAGATTCAAGTCACTTATTCTCGTCTAAAGGACCATCACTGGATCTGCAGTGGCATACTCTCTCACCCTCCTACACCCCATCAAGATCCCTGCGTTTAGCAAACCAGCTGTCTTTCTGAACTCAAAAGGGCAGTGAATCACAATCCCACTCAAAACGCCTGATTTTTGTTGAATAAAAATGTTGTGTAAAAGCCTCTTGGGTGATGAAGTTATCCAGTACAGCAGGGTTGTGTTGTCTGTCATTGATAAGTAGATAAGTGTTGGGTATTGAGTCTGGATGTAGTACAGAATCATAAAAAGAGAGTAGAGGTGATGTGAAGGGTCATTTCTGTGTGTCTTTCTTCACCTGAGGTGAGTGTGTTTGTTATGACATGTTCATCCGTTCTGACAGGTGTTAGCGGGACTCCTGACACTGATATCACGTATGTCACGCTGTCTGTGGCCTCGCTGTCGTTTATAAATTTAACGTGGGCTTTAGGTTTCCTTGCAGATGCATGCGGAGGTAAAATAATAAAACACACAGAGAGTTTGTCTCATTCAGTATACTTCAGACATTAAATGTGCTTTCACACTCGAACCACACAAATACAAATGGAAATGTTATATTATTAGGTGTGGAGTTGTCTTAGTGTGGTAATGGTGGGATGATGTATGTTTGATTTGTAAATGCTAAAAATATCTCTTCTCCGTCATTGCTGCTGAGCGCTCTTTATCCTCCTGCAGACGCTGGTTCAGTCAGAAGAATGATTGGCTGGATGTGAAGGATCGCTGGCTCACAGCACACCTCATAAATCGGCCTCATAACCCGAGCCGCTCGTCATGTGGCTCTACGCTCCATAACGGGCCAAACGTTTAGCACAACTACAGCTCTTAAACATGTCTGAGGAATTCTGTCTGATAGATTCACTTTTAAAGCCGTCGCACTCACACGCTCCAGTTTTGAAGGATGAGTTTCACACCCACCCACAAATTTCTTCTGGAGGGATATTTGTCTTTTTATCAACTGTCCGGAGAAAGTGGTGCATCCTCAGGATAATAAATCAAGCCAGGCCTTTGTCTGCCCCTGTTTTTGTTATCTGCCCCGCTCTCGTATTTTTTGTGTAGATGACCTGCCACAGCCCACAGTGTGTGTGTGTGTGTGTGTGTGTGTGTGTCGCAGTAAATCTGCATTACCCCCTGTGTGTGACCGATAGCAATGTGTGGGCGTCTGTCATTGTATCCTTGCCTCAAAGACACACTTATACACTCACTTAAAGGGACAGTTCACCCAAAAATGAAAACTCTGTCATCATTTCCTCACCTTTGAGTTGTCCCAAATAGGTATAAATGTCTCTGTTATGATGAACACGGAGAAAGATATTTGGAAGAATGCTTTATAACTAAACAGATTTTGCCCCATTAACTCCCATAGTAGGATAAAATACCTATTATCAAAATTTTGTTCTGTTGAACACAAGAGAAGATATTTTGAAGAATGTAGGACAGAAAACAGTTCTAGGGCACCATTGACCACCATTGTTTTTTTCCTACCATGAGAGGCAAGATCTATGTGGTTTTAAGCATTCTTCCAAATATGCAAGACATTAATACACATTTGGAACAACGCAAAGTTGAGTAAATGTTTTTTGGGTGAAGTATCCCTTTAAACACTGAACACTTATGTGGAGGATACTACACAAAACATCCTGTACTTCAGAGCTATTATAGATTTAGAGACGTCTGTGTGCTCTGTGGACGGTTTATGTCATTAGTTGTGTTTAAATGGCCGTAAGACTGACAGATGTTGTTTGTGTTCATATTGCTGTTGTTTGTAAGGATATTGTGGTGATGATGATGTCAGTGATTTTGCCTCAAACAAGTGCATTACATAGCTGTCACCTAGCCGGCACGCCCATGAAGCATTCACTGACCGTCTGAGGAATAATGACCTCCAAAATGGAAATCTGCCGTAATCTGATTGGCTTGAGTCGGTGTGCAGATGTCTGCAGTATAAAAGCGTGTTTAAAGGGATAGTTCACCCAAAAGTTTAAATTCTGTCATCATTTGCTCACCCTCATGTCATTTCAGACCTGTTTAAATTTCTGATGAACACAGAGGAAGATGTTCGGAAGAATATAAGCAAGTTTCAATTCTGTGACATCATTGAGTGCAATAGTAGTGGAATGTTAAGGTGCCCCAGAATCCTAAATTCTTCAAAATATCTCACTTATACATCACAATATACAATTTTTTTCTACTATGGTAGTGGATGATGTCACAGAACTGAAAATTCCTAACATTCTTACAAATGTCTTTCTTTGTGTTTAACAGAACAAATACATGTAGATAGTTTTGAAACAACCTGAGGGTGATTAAATGATGACAGAATTGTTAATTTTGGGTGAACTTTCCCTTTTAGACTGTACTGTACTTGACAGGACGAACATCAACAGACACGTTTAAAACAGATGTGTTTATCGGCAGAAGTGGTGCTTTAAACTAAATTCATTAAAGACATTTATTTTTCAGTTAATTAAGATCAGAACAAGATGGGGATGATTTATAAGAAGCTTGGGTAAAGTATATACTGTACTGGCACAGGGGTTTTCAAACTGGGGTCCGGGGACCCCGGAAGGTTGCAAGGGGCCCCCATAAATTGTCTTGGAAAAATGTCCACAGTGTTTATCTGCTGAGAGAGAGACAGAGAAAGATACAGCGAGAGAAAGAGTGAGAGAGGGTGAGAGAGAGGGTTAGAGAGAGGGTGAGAGAGAGAGAGAGATAGAGGGTGAGAGAGAGAGAGAGAGAGAGAGAGATAGAGAGAGGAGTGTCTGTGACAGGTCAGTGTTTGTGGTTGTTGTTCGATGCTGCTGACGCTGAATCTCACATGAGGACAGCGAGACGTTACTGAGACACTGAGGGTAACAGCGAGAGACAGAGAGAACAGAGAGATGTGAGCAGATCAGACAGACACATAGACAAAGAGAATACAGGTGAAGACAGTTACAGAGAATCAGACACGCTGCAGAACTTCCGCTCTCTCTCTCTCTCTCTCTCTCTCTCTCTCTCAGACAAACTACATGAGCTGTCAATCAAACCTGTGTGTCTAACTCTGTGTGTTCTGCTTATAAACACTATCTCGTGTTTATATAACATTATTATGTCTACTGAGGTTCCCTTCATCTCGTGTACCCTCTGATATCCCACAATCCTTTGCAATTGATTGTTTTTAACATGGCTTACATCTGTAGCTCATACGATTGTGACGTGATGTTTTGATGTTTTTATGATGAACGTCTGTCATTGACACCTCAGCTGAAGTCTTGTGTTCTCTTCATTTCTACACGGAAGGTTTTGTTTATTCAATGAGTTCTATCGGCGGTGTTATCTCACAAAGTCATAACGTACGTTTAAGTCTGTCTCCTCTTGGAAAATGAATGGGACATATTGATGACATCATCATCTCCTCTACACTGATGTGTAATAGCAATACTGTAGCAGATCTTCACTTGTGTTCAGTGAAAGATTGTGGATGTTGAAACGACATCCCACACATCGTGTTCAAGGTCACGTATGACAGCGTCTCGTACACAAATAAAGCACTGAATATTTCCATATCTATGTTTTTGAGTTGTTAGCTTCACTAAAACATCTTTTAACATGAAATAGTGTTGTAATTCTTCCTACAGGATCATGTTGTTAGGAGCTTGTGCTGAGAAATGACGAGTTCAGATTGAGATCTTCAATTATATTGACTTTTGATTGCAGACGACACAAATCTGAACTCTCTCTTCTGAAACATTTACATTTGCTCTTTATTTTATTTCACATTGTTATCTAGGAGAAATAATTTAAAGAGATATATGTCATCTGATGGCAGGTCTTTAGCAAACAGACGGTTTCTCGTGTCTCATGTGACACAGTATGCTAACCAATCACCAAAGATTTTTCTTTGTCGTGACACTATCAGGCAAATATATCATTTCTTAATTGATGTTTCAGACTTTTGACATGAATGTTTGGTCTTGTCGACAGCTCCCACGATCCTGAATGAACTGAACTGGACTCAGGCTCTGGAGAGAGTCTTCATCGAGAACACTCGTGAGGATCCCTCACTGCGCTGGCAGGTGTTCGGCAGCGCCACTGGCGTCACCAGGTTCTACCCAGGTAAATAAGTGCCTTACTTCATAACGGATGTATTTATATCGACACACCGGATGTCAGCTGACACTTTATGACATGCCAATATTAAACTTCAACGATAGAAACTTTTCACAAACAACTTTTTCTT
>NC_079547.1:25747344-25757344 GCF_015846415.1 Triplophysa dalaica | reverse complement strand
AGATTGTGACCGTCAGAAATGAAGCGCTGCACATGTGTGAGCCGACCGTATCATTTCAGCAGAGATAAGCGCTGATAATTGACTCATTTTTAATGTGCCAGATTCACTGTGAGAGACAGACAGACAGACAGACAGACAGAGAGAGAGAGACAGAGAGACAGACAGACAGACAGACAGAGAGAGAGAGAGAGAGAGAGAGAGAGAGAGAGAGACAGAGAGAGAGAGAGAGAGAGAGAGAGAGAGATGGTCAGAGAGCATGAATATGACAATGTTTATTTTGACCTACCTCATGTCTTTATCCTATTGAAGAGATGCTATAGGAGCCACTACCTGAGAAATGTGTTTTTATTTTCTTCATCTATTTGTATATTGCTTTTCACAATGCATATCATTTCAAAGCAGCTTTATAGAAAGAACATATTTTACATCATGTAACCAAACTGTGCACTTCTGATGTAGAACATGTTGAAACAGTGATTGCGTGTTGTACTGAAGCCGGAGTACAAATGCAGTGATAAATGTAAAACATTAGAATGCATTAAAATGTAAAAATGATGTAAAAATCATATTGTAAGTTTCACCTGCCATTGAAAATCTTTCTTGTTGTACCCGGTTTGTGGTCATTTTTAAAATGAATAATTCAGTAAAACTTAAAAGCATTTAATATTTTCTTTAAAATATTACCCAACACCATAACTCTTTTAACACAAGAACCTTTTAAAATTACCCAGCATGCACCTCGTGAAGTTGAGAGAAATATAGTTAATTTAGTTCTTTCACTTCTTTTTGTGTCGTTTTTAGGGATGTAGCGATTCACTAAAACAACTAAAACAAAATTTCAAGATTTTTACAAAATGAGTTGAGAAAATTAGGAATTAACAACTGACCCTTTATTATTTCTCAAATGCTGCACGTTTCTTTGTGAAAGAAAACAAATTTCAAATCGAATTCTAAGTTAAACATTTTTTTTAACACAAAATCTTTTCAAAATAAACAGACTAAGACTTTGTCTGTGCTTTTATTGGATTTTTTTGCATTTCAGAAATATCAGCGTATCCACGTTTTCCAAGTTTGCAGTGACCACAGCGGCCCCTGCTGTTGGAAACATGCACTGCGATTCAAACAACATCTCAACCGGCTTGAATCGTCACATAATATAATAGATTTTCAACCGGCTGATGGTGAATCATTTCATCTCTAGTTGTTTCATAGTTCTGAGTTTGTTTTGATTTGAAAATGTGTAGTAACATAAGAGCACAAGCAGGTGTGTGAAGATCATGAGCGCTTGCTTGTGTTTTGATCCATGTGCCACAGCAGATGCTCTGAGTGATCCTGATCATCTCCGTTTGGTTTTAGACATTCTACAGCGCATGTGTGTGTGTGTGTTAATAAAGCTGGCATGTGACGGCCCATCTGCATGTCACCTGGCCAGGGCGCTGGGGATTGTGGGTAATGACTGGGAAGGAATGGCATCACTGGTCCTCAGTGGAGGGGTAATTACGGAGTGGAATCCATGCAGAAACACCACATCTGGATCCATCAGGATAATACATGGACGGTACAGTGAGACGGGCACAGATGGACAGTATCGCCATCACATGACAGCAGTGATGAATATAGACATAAATCCCAAGAGAAAGATATACTGACACTTACAAACACACAGATCTTTACTATCATGAATTAATAATCAACGGAAGCTTCCATTCACATTCTCCTGACTATCCTCACTTTAGACCTTCATCTGATGATGGGATGACAGAGATCTGTTTTGAGACGCACATCTCGTCCCGCCTCTCAGGGGTTCTCAATGGTTGTCAGAGCAGTGTGAGACGCTTTCAATACCGGCTTGACATCCAACATTTACTGATGATATTTCTAGTTGACAGATGTGTTCGTGGCCTTTGACATCTCTCGTCTGAACCTTCTTGTATTAGTCCTAACTGATCTCTTTCATTGAATCCGTTGATCTTTCACCGTGTGCAGTGTTTGCGAGGCATGTTCGTCATGTTTGATCATCACAGCTCTCTCTGTGTTTACTGAAACTGTCTTCATAATGTTCAGAAGCACACGGCTGTGTTATTAGACCATGTGCAAACACAACACAAAGTGAATCCTGAGCGTGTGGATTTTCTGCAGAAAGCAAACAGAGAGACATGAAATTGAATTCTAGCGTTCGGCTGGTGTTTCTCATGGAAATGTGGCAATAAAAAAAGAAATCATTTTCTTTTGTATACTTTCTGGTTTTGAGAGTGTGGATTAACGTGCACATGTCAGTCTTCATTTAATTAAACTAGAGTCAAGCTTCTAAAGAAACTAGATTATAAATGTTCCTGACAGAAGTAAGCTGGGTTTTTTCAAGCTCTTTTAATTGTTGTATTATCCCACGGGGCTCTGGAACACTTGAGTCTGATTGGCTGACGAAGGTTCTACAGGTGTTCGTTATTTTTCGGTCAAACGCACACCTATGAAGTAGTTCCGGATCTGTCAACCAAATTACAGTTCGATCCCTGCGCCAAGTTTAACCGTCATAACAGATTTATACTGTAGGTACAGTCCACCACAAACAACATTGAAGATGATTTAAATTTCCAGAAATAACTTTTAATATTTATGGAAAGTAAGAACATTTCGACGATTGGGCGACTTGACAGTCAAAGGCAAAAAAAAGCGAACATCAAAGCCAGTCAGTAAAGCAAACGTCATAAAACGGTCACTGAAGAACATCTTGACAAGATTAAAGTTGAAAAACATGCAAAAACACCAAAATGACAACAGCTTGGGCAGGAAATGTGTTCAACGATTGGCTTAAAACAAATAATATGTCTGATGAAGAGGCAGAAAGAGAGGGGGGCAAACGCTTTAAACAACCCCCACAAGCTTTCTATAAAACTGTGAGAACTGCAGCTGGCACCTAATGAATAAATAAACATCAATGGAATACTGTTTTTTAAACATAATTTTTATAACTATAAAATACCAAAGTAATCTCTCAAGCCTTTAAAATGACGTCTTTGATTTACCGCCAGCTTCGGATGAGAAAATAGTCCCCCACCCACAGTAGCATTAGAAGAGCGGCAAACATAACAAATTTCTTGAAATAAATCATCTGAAAAATTTTGTGTGACGTGGTATAAGTGGAATAATTGACTCCCGTCTTTTCAATTATCTAAAGTTAATGCACACCCGAGGTGTAACGCCCACTCCACTTCGAGGCTTATTGAATGGCCCCTTGTCAATTATTCCTTACTTATTACTCGGCTTGTTAAAATGCTTGATTCTGATTGGCCAATCAGGACATTTGCCAGTCCGTTATTCCCAGATAACAACTGTTCAAAACAAACGGTAACCTGAATGTAGCGAATCATTTTGACAGTTTTTTTGACAAATTAACTATAAATATGTATTTTAATAACATATGTGACATCATAGTTCTATTGTCAGTAAGATAGTAAACGTCTTTTTCTCCCAGAAGGTCTGCATTCGGTAAAATATTTCAAATTAGCATTTCATGTCCCGATTTTTCTTAGATGTAACGGTATGACATTTTCACATCATTATTATAGTGAACCAGATAATCATGGCTATCAGTATTATCAAGATTTAGTTCAAATAATCTTCAAACAGGGGCGGACTGACCAGTAGGACATTCTGTCAAAGTCCAGAACACAACGAGAAGGCATTAGTGAGTTGGACACGTATGCATGAAAGCTTTTATTGATGTTCACAGTGTGATTTGTGATCAAACAGGTGAATATGACGGTTATTTGTCAGTTCATTTCAAATGTAATCAAACTGACTGGAGCTACCCGTGCATTAAAGGCTTTTAATGCACACCTTCCAGCCAATCAGAAACCAATATTCAAACAGACCATGGTATAAGTTGGTATGGTTAAATGATAACTCAAATATACCATATTATCACTAAACGTTGGACGTATTTATCGTGGTTTATCATAAAACCGGTAATTGTTACATCACTATTTCTTTTCTCATGTGGCAAGTAGCCGTATAATAAATAGGATAATGTACAAGTAAGCCAGCAAGTATCGCCAAAAAAACCCCGGCAGTGTGATCAGGAGCCGACGCGGGTGACAGCACCAAACTAACATTTAAGATACATGAACTAGCACTGAATGAGAAACAAAAGAATATCACAGATGAGCTTTGTCAGACAAATAGAAACACTTTAATGTGTAGCGCTGAGCATCAGTGTTATACGCTCCACATTTCATCTTACACACAGAAGTCTTGTTTTGATTCGCCTCAAAGCTCTGGGTCAAAGTTCATCATTCGTAGATTTACAGCAGTGTGTGTGTGAGTGTGTTTTGTCCCTGCTTGGGGTTTTTCCATGTCTCCAGCGTTTATCCATGCTTGAAAATATCTCCTCACGAGCCTCCGGCACCTGGCAGCTCTTCCCACGTCTCCTCTTCACCCTGATTACCGCGCTAGAAGAAATCCTCCACGACCGCTCTGCTCATTTACTAACACACACTACCTGCCTGTATCACAGCCAATGGCCTTCTCTCGCCTCGCCCTGCCACGTCCATCAATCTGTGAGGCTGATTGTCGGGCGTAATGTGTTTTTAATTGCGCGGCGGGAAGTGAAAATGGCTTCACTTGTGTTTTCTATATGTCAGCCTCTATCAGCGGTGGACAGATGCTACCGTTAAAAGACCTTATTTATTTATTTTGACGGCGCCGACAGAAAAGTGCCGCGCATCATTCATTGTGGTCCTGCGTTCAGATGGAGCGGCGGGCTAAAAATGTCTGCCGAAGCCCCTCTCGGTCGAGCGATCTGCTAACAGCAGCACAAAGATACGAGAGACGGACTGAAGAATGTGTTTGTCAGCAGCGAGAGGAGAGTCAGACCAATAATAAACGCCGCTCAGAGTGTGGACTTGACTTCATCGTGTCACCTTCAGAATATAAAACCTCCGCTTGTGTCCAACTTCTGCTGGGGTGGGAAATGACCTTGATGTCCTTAAACTGTGTGAAGTGTGACAGTGGACATCCTCCATGATTATCTCCCTGTTACCCCACAAATATAATCACTTTCATAGTAAGTCCGCAGCGTCTTAAAAGTATTATTACACTGCTCGTTGGAATGCTTGATTCTGATTGGCCACTCGCGGTATTTGCAGGTTCGTTATTCTCAACAACCTCTCAAACTAATAACACATGGAAACCCGGATGTAACATTGTGACATTTGAACGTGGTTTCTTACCTTAAAACTCAAAGTAAACGTCTAACGGAAGGTCTGCATTCGGTAAAAATTCACATTTCATGTCCAGTTTTTTTGTCATGTGGTAAGTAGCCATTTAATAAGCAGGATAACATTCCCCTGTTGCCTGATATCGATAAAAAATTAAATATTCACCTGTTTGATCACAAATGACACAGTAAACATCAATAAAAACTTTAACTTGGTAAATAACCATGGTATAAGCGCGATAATCTTCATTAATGCATTTTAATGCACTTCTTCGCCTCCACGTCGTGCATTTAAATCCTTTAATGCACGGCTTGCCGTGGATTATCCCATACTTAACAACCGGCTGCATGTACATGATCCCTCACTTAAATGTTGAAAAATAAATTTAGAGAAAATAGAACCCCTTTAAAAGTCTTAAATTCCATTTTCCGAGTGTGAGATGGTGGTCTAGTGGGTTAAACCACTGAACTAGTAAATCAAAGGTTGCTGGTTCTGATCCCAGCATCTACCACCAGTGTGTCCTTGAGCAAGACACTTTACTCCATGTTGCTCCAGGGGGATTGTCCCTGTAATAAGTCGCTTTGGATAAAAGCGTCTGCCAAATGACTAAATGTAAATGTAAATGTAGAAAAAGCTCAATAAAAGGAAGGAAGGAGGTGGGAACCGGCAGACATTTAAATAAAGTTTTAATAAAATAAACAAACAAAAACACGGAAGTCAAAGGCCGGCAGCCACCTCGCTGTCGACCGCCAGCCACAAGAACATAAATACAAACGTAAAACATGTTCAGGCCTGGTCCTCTCTCAACGACGGTCCGGTCGCTCGTTCTCTTATATGCTCACGATCTCCTACGTGATACGGGGTGTTAAATTGTTTGTCATCTTTTCATATTTGTCCAAAGAGGTCAAGTTTTCCTGAATTGAATCATTGTGTAGGCGATTAGTGGGAGGTCCATTATTAAACAACACTGTTGACTGATGAGGAAAAGAAAGTTTTCATGCAAATGGTCGCAGGATAAAGATTTGGAACCGTGGCTGAGGGCTGTTGCTGGGAATAACTGTGAGACGCACTGATCTGTGTGTGGGAAGGCGTTTAGCGCAGCCGCGTTACTTTTTCTAATAAACCTTGGATGGGTGTAGTCAGTTAAAGGGATAGTTCCTCCAAAAATGAAAATTCTGTCATCATTTACTCACCATCATGTAACAGTATACCTGTATAAATTGATGAAGACAGAGAAAGATATTTGGAAGAATGTTAGCAATTTTCAGTCCTGGAACACCATTGACTATCATAGTGTGAAAAATTGACGGTAGTTCCTAAATTCTTCAAAATATCTCATCATGTGTTCAACAGAACCAAAAAGAGACTGTATTTTTGTCCTACTGTGAGGTCTCAGAACTGAGAATTTCTAACATTCTTACAAATATCTTTCACAAAGAAGGTTTGACACAACCTGATGTTTGGGGAAACCATGTCATCAGTGCCAACGATTGAATCTTGAAGAGGCGATGAGATCTTAAAATGCATGAAAAGAGTCTTAAAAAGAATTACATTTAGCTTCATGATTTCTGTATGTTCCTGTAACTACATGTCAAAAACACAGTTGTATCTAGAAATGTCTTTTATCATGTTAGTGCCGTACATGTGTAATTGTTGTCGTGTTGTGACGTCAGCACTGACTCTTTGTGTGTTGTTTTGTGTTTTCCAGGTATATTCAGGGTGCTTCGTCTCCAAAGGACATGGTCATCATCGTGGATGTGTAAGAAATCTCTCTCCGTATACACACATTTAACACACGTGATCGCCATGTGTGTGTGTTGATGTGTTATGACGTGTGGATCTCTACTGCCACCTGGTGAAAAGAGGAAACAGCACACGCTCCTCAGTGTTTCACATCACCTGAAAATGACTTAGAGCTTCAGTGCCATGACAAATGATGTTCCTGATGCCCGTGTCTGTGCTGCGGGTGTCGAATTTAAAACGTCTGACCTTTAAAATAGAAGTGAAAGACTGTTTAGCATCACACGCACAACCTTTCTCAACCAATGAGGTTATAGATGCAGTTCTGTGCACGTTTAAAAGAAGTCTTTGTGAAGTGAAGTGTCGTTTGTAAGGCTGTGGTGTAGTTTCATTTCATTTTCATCACGTGCCGAAGTATTGATATTCTCCAGCGAACCTCTCAAGGAAAAATGCTTAATGGAAGTTAATTGTCGCTAGCTGGCAGTCAGCGCTAACCTTAAATAGACACGGATGTGTAATTGAAATAACGCACACACACAGCTAACACAGCTGCCGATCTCACGCCCATCAAAAGTCCCGTCACACCGATCTCACACTGATCTCATTGTATCAGCCGGAGCAACGAAACAATACATCTGTCAGAAAGCCTTTTCCCAGAATGCTGTTTGCCTTGCTGACACCGTCTAATTCTGGAAGAGAAATTACAGATGACGCACTGCTGTCATTTCTCTTTTGAAAAGCCGCCGTGGGTCCTCCTTATTCTCCGTTTGCAGCACGCCGTTCACATCCACTCTCTGGAAAGATGCTGCGTTTAACACGCCGTCTAGAATCCACTTTAGACGGTCGTGCTGGAGATGAGAGATGCTTAGCAACAGGTTCTGCTTGGCAACGGCAGTTGTGGCACATGTTGCCATTTTGTAAAGCTTAACTGCTGGAGTATCGTGTTGAGAGCTGGCAGGTCATGGGTTTGACATGTGTGTAGAACTGCACATAATTTTAGATAAAAGCATCCGTCAGGTGTGTAATGTTTATAAATGAGTTCAGATCATATGGTTTATGGAGGAGTTTATGAATTGATGTCTTCATGTTTGTTGTGTGTTTGTAGGAGTGGAAGTGTGAGCGGATTGACCCTGAAACTGATGAAGACCTCTGTCATGGAGATGCTGGACACGCTGTCTGATGATGACTATGTTAACGTGGCTCAGGTATGTACACACACACACAGTCCGTATAGATCTTTACATTTTGTCCGTACTGGTTTGATTGGATCAGAACAAACCAGGCTGTGATTGGTTAATACTACTTTTGCCCTCTCATAGAGCGTTCCCACCAAATGCGACTTTTGCGTGAAGTTATACGCTTGAACATTTTGAGTTTACTCACTTTTTCACGTGTGAAATTCACTACTCAACACAACAGACGTGAATTGCCGTCATGGGAGGGGCTTTTTCTCCCAGGTGGCTCCAGTCTCTGATATATATTTATATATTGATTGAAGAACGTTTTTTTAAAACTTACCATATTGTTCGACCCCCTCACTCACTTTCTTCCAAGCAAATTAATTTTTATTCCTGTTTTGATAAAAGATGTGTCGTACAGCTCCAGGTATCAACATAAAGAAACGATGATTCTGTCCTCCATTGTTTTTTCGGATTTCTGCCTCCGCTCGCTACGTCATTTTCCCGTCACTTCTAGAGCAAGCTCCTGTTTGGTAAATGCGGCGCAAATTTTCACCAAAGTTCAGATTTTTCAACTCGCGTTCACGGGTCAAATGTTGAAACACTCAATGCGTGCCGCGTCATTCTCGTCACCTCATTCGCACGAATCACGCCACAGGATGTACTATCACGTCTTTGCGTTGACATTTAAATCACTCGCGCTTCATGCTTCATTCGCGTTTGGTGAGAACACACAGTCACTCCATCTGGATTACATCATCATAAATACCCAGCGCGCACCGGAGGATGAAGTAAACATACACTTTTCTATGAGGGGCCGTACAAGCCAAAATTCACTCCAGTCATCTGGCGCGCTCACATTCTCCTTTCGCACACATACATGTTTCCTTTCTTTATTCAGTCATACACATTTCAACATGCAGTTTAGATATTGATATAACTGCATTCATTCATTAAAAGACATGTTTCATCCTATGAATTGTTCTTTTATGAGAGAGTAAGAATGCAGATTAAATGTGATGACAAGAACACAATGGCAGGTCACAGATGAGACGTGTGCACACAAACACACACACATAATGAAACATTTGGAAGGCAGTAATCCCGGCTGATCCCAGCTTCTTAGTGTGTGTTTCCTAATCCTGGCTCAGAGAACACAAAATGAGCATCAGAATTGAGGCGAAACACAGCTCAACACTTCCTGCGTCCTCATCTCATACTGTGACAGTGTGTACCTATCGGCTGTTAAAACAGTACGTTCTGTTTAGTATGAGTGGGAGTAGTGTGAATACGTTTCGGATGTACAGCGTCCGCCATGTTTTATGGTCATTTTTGTGGTCCGGGGACCTCCAGGGGGCCTCCAGAAGGTTGCAGAGTCCCCCCGGAAAAATGACAAAAGTCCACAGTGTTAATCTGCTTTTCTGCTATTGATAGTTTTCAGATTTGTTTGTATTTGAATCTTTCTAGTGAGTTTTTCTCACTATAGTTTCTTACTGAAAGTGAAATAGTTGCTGACTATTTAGGTTTAGAAACTATGTGTGTTCTTTATAATATCCCATTGACTATTTAAACCTTTCTTTACACATAAAAAATATAGATTGATATATATTTTAGAAAAGGGGGTCCCTCACAAGGTTAATAATATTTGGGGGTCCTTGGCATCATAAAGTTTGAAAACCCCTGAAATAGAGGACTTGGCTTTCCTCTGTTTATTACATCAGTTTGACAGTTTTACCTCATAAAACATTATAGTCCACAATTCTAAGAATGAAGTCAGAATTATGAGTTATAAAAAGTCAGAATTGTGAGACCAAAAGATTAAAAAAATTACTTGAATAAGAAACTCACAAACAACTATCAAACCTA
>NC_079547.1:25732344-25742344 GCF_015846415.1 Triplophysa dalaica | reverse complement strand
CAGGTCTGTTTTCAAACCTGCCGTTTGGGAGCTTCTATATATTAAACTGCTTGAGTTGCATCTGGTTATATTTCATGAGGTCTGAAGTCACATTAAATCTGGTTCTGGGTTTATAGATGTGATACTGAAGGCCGTATGGACGTCTCCTGGTTTCTATATTTAGCATCAGGACTGTGATTTTATTCTCCTCGGGCAGCTCGGCTGTGTGATTATTCAGTCTGTTCTTTACCTCGCGTCTGTCTTCTCTCCATCACCTCTTACTCTTATCTCTTTTCCAATCCAGTGCCGCTCTATTCAATCCTGTCTCCAGCTTTTCTGTCTCTCTCACATCCCTCTGTCTCTCCTGCGTCTCACCTCCCCGCAGGCAAACTGATCAGACGTCTGAATAGACCATCAGCTGTTCCATTAGACTGAGTGTAATGTTATTCTGGGAACTGACACTTATTCTAATAGCTTTCAGGAGACCTGTGTGTGTGTGTGTGCATGCTTGTGTATATGTGTGTGTGCGATTTTGTATGAGTGTGTGCATGTGTGTATCCACGTGTATGAATGCACATGTGTGTGTGTGTACGTGTTTGTTTGTGTAAGTCTGTGTGTCTGCGCACGTTTGTACAAGTGTGTGCACGCATGTGTGTGTGCGTATGGTAGTGTGCACGTTTGTGTGAGTGTGTGCAGCTGTGTGTGCACGTTTGTGCGAGTGTGTGCACCTGTGTGTGTTTGTGCAAGTGTGTCTGTGTATGTGCATGTTAGTACGAGTGTGTGCACATCTGCATGTTTGTGCAAGTGTGTGTGTCTGCACATGTGCATGTTTGTGCAAGTTTGTGTGTGCAGGTGTGTGTGTGTTTGTGCACATGTGTGTGTGTGTGTGTGTTTGTGCACATGTGTGTGTGTGTGTGTTGGCCTGTGTGTGTGTGTGTGTGTGTGCATGTTTTCTCACAGCCGTCATCACTGTAGTGTTTAGTGTCTGTTAAGTGTACTGTAGTATACGGACAGAACACACTCCGTCTCACTGTTGTTTAGG
The DNA here is from genome assembly GCF_015846415.1 of Triplophysa dalaica. Lineage (NCBI taxonomy): Eukaryota > Metazoa > Chordata > Actinopteri > Cypriniformes > Nemacheilidae > Triplophysa > Triplophysa dalaica. The sequence goes on along the minus strand of NC_079547.1, from coordinate 25,741,323 downwards.
GACTGATGTCACGGCCTTCTGCGGTTTGTTCTACACTGAGTCTAAAGGTCTGTCTGTCACCGGCTCAGTGTTAAACGCTCTCAGTTACACCTGTCAGTGCAGCGGTGTTCCCGTCAGAAATAAATGTGTCCTAATGCTTCACACACTTACAGCTTTCATACACACACAACATGAGATTCCTGTTAAGGGAGCTAAAGATTTACACCTTTAAATGTTCATTCAGGTTAAAGAGATCAAATGAGTGAACACATCTGTAATGCTGTACTTCACTCTCATATCAGCAGAACCAACTGAGAGGCGTTTGCTACAGTGTTCATTATTAAAATATCTTCATTAAAGTCTCGTGTTGATCTCGTGTCTAGGCTGTTTGTTCTATAATGTGTTTTCTGCACAGCTGATCTGACACAAAGCCCAATACATGCATCAGAATTTAATATGTGATACTGAATATCCATCCCGTCTGGACACAATGATTTTTAAAATCTAAGCCATATATTCTGTGTCTATATATATATTATTACAGTAATAAGGATTTATAGAAAATGAGATTTGGACACAAGGGCTTTAGGTCGTCTGTACAGTGACCGAACATCAGCCAACAATCATGTGACAGAGAGAGAGAGAGAGAGAGAGAGAGAGCTGTATAATGCTTTAATGCGTGTTTGATGATGATTTGTTAGGGTCAGGAGTGTCTGTGTGTAGTTTTACCAGCCCCTCGGGCACACGCTTTTAACAGCACACTGCTTTATGTAATGAAGCGCTCAGTCTCAGCCATTTGCTTTATGACCGAGAGAGAGAGAAAGAGAGAGAGAGAAAGAGAGAGACAGAGAGTGAGAGAGAAACTCAAGAAGCTCAAAACCTGGCTGCAAGATATGTCAAGTCCTGCCACGACCAAAGAACAAGCAGCACAACACAACACAACACTGACAGGACAACACACACAAACTGACACTATCACCCTCATTGAGAACTTTAATTAAAACTCTTTTTCTGTTTATATTGAGATGTTTATATATAGATTTTTACTTATAGACTTTTAATTTTATTCTATCTTATTTTTTATCTTAATCTGTATTTCTGCATGTTTATATTTAATCTTGTGCTTTGGCAATGTAAATTTTCTTTAATAATGCCAATAAAGCTCCTTTGAATCTTGAAAGAGAGAGAGAGATACATAGAGTAAGAGAGAGAGAGAGAGAGAGATACAGAGAGTAAGAGAGAGAGAGAGAGAGAGATACAGAGAGTGAGAGAGAGAGAGAGAGAGAGAGAGAGAGTGAGAGAGATACAGAGAGTAAGAGAGAGAGAGAGAGAAAGAGAGAGAGAGAAAGAGAGATACAGCGAGTAAGAGAGAGAGAGAGAGAGAGAGAGAGAGAGAGAGAGCTGGTGATGTAATGAGAACATCAGTGTTTTCAGTGCTCATTCTGTGTTTGTGTGTTTGTGTGTTTATGATATGATTGTGTTTGTTATGATCAGGAGTATTTAGATGTTCTGGGTCGGCCGATGGTGTTGGCGGGTGAACAGGCCAAGCAGGTTCAGTGGACCAATGTTTATCAGGACGCTCTGGTGAGAATCATCATCACTTCATCAACTCAAATGTGTGTCTAGTTTAATAAACCGGTGAATGATTCAACTTCTGTCCAGCGTTTGTGATCGCAGTCATTTCCAGAATTTTACAACATGTATTTTACTAAATGTTACGCCTTTTAAATCTCTAAATCAAAGTGTGTTTATAAAAAACTCAGTTCTGGTCCTTGGTTTTGATTGGTTGAGCGAGTTATAAAAACTGCTGAGCGCATGACATCGCATAAATATCACTTCATTTACTTTATTTAATGAAACCTTACTACACATATGGTATAACCGTTTTTAAAAGCATGTTATATGCAGTTATCATATAGTGCACGTTCTCTTTTGTTTGCGTGTTGCAAAGTGAATAAGAACATGTTGTGTTTGTTGTGTCCAGGGTCTGGGTCTGGTCATAACCGCAACGATGCCGGTCTTTAATCTGACATCTGATGGAAACTCTAAAGTAAGACCTCTATAAATGAACCGCTGGTGTTTTTTTGGTACATTTTCAATTCAATTGGATTTATATTATTATTGTTGCAAAGCCGCTTTACATACATCATAATTAAAAAATGAATAATAATAATAATAATAATAGTTCTTGAGGGAGAAAAACAGTAAATGGACTGTTTTGTACTGTCAGAAACTGTCAACAATCCCATCAAAGGATATTGTTTAATAAGTGTATCATTATTAACATTGAATATAAATGACCGTTCTTATTTTTTTTAAGAATTATTGCAGCGTTTATTGTAAATAGTTTATCAATGTCTGTCGTTCTCTTTTTAAAATCTGTCTGCCCTCATAATCTTCAGTTAAAATCTGAAAATGCACTTCCGTCCTGTAATGACTATCCATCATAAATGATGTGTGTTAGACGGCTTGGGCGGAGCCTCCGTTAACTCCTCCCCTTCAGCTGTCAGTCAGCTCCCGGGTCCATTTCAAAATGCAACGGACGTTTTTATACATCCAATCAAATCGCAGAGAAAGACGAAAGCCTAACCCAATATTTTTAGTTCTTTAAACACATGTTGTTACATTTAAGCATAAAGTCCTCAGTGTCCCACACGTGATCATAGAACCCTTGTGTCACATTAGCAGCGTGAGCACGTTCACATCAGCGTTCTTCTCTAAATGACATTGACAAACCCTCTGAGATTCACCGTCCTGCTGAATGAATATTGAATATGTTTAACATACGGCTCGACATTGACACTCGATTGAGTTTGACACTACACACTAAACAGCTTTGTGAGAGAAGAAAGAAGAAGTGTGTATGTGATGATACTGCTATAAATAAACCCGTAACCATAAAAGTGTTTAACATTGTCAATGTCTGAACACATTATATATTGAACGCTGAGCATCCTGAGCATCAGCGTGAGTGAGAAATGAAGAGTTCAGTCGCATCACTCTTGTGTTTCTTCAAGTCTCGTTCATTTCTCACTTGAATTGATGTCCAGACACAACCACTAAAACTAATGTTCGGAAAAACTCTGTGATGTTTTCAAACCCTTCATACAAGATGAATGTTCTGTTGTGACAGCCGATGAATCGCTTCTGCCCTCTTGTGGTTGTGAACGTGTTTGACTTTGTGCTTTTCTAGAATCAGTTGATTCTTGGTGTGATGGGTGTGGACGTCGCTCTCAGTGAAATTAAAGAACTCACTCCACGCTATAAGGTAACGCATGTGTGTCTCAACACACACACACACACACACACACACACATGCTCTCAAAGTCAGATGACAAATCTTTGATGTCAATCACACAGCTTGGAGCCAATGGTTACACATTTGCCATCGATCCCAACGGTTACGTTCTGTTACACCCCGACCTGCAGCCTAAGGTGAGAAGTCATAGATACATACTGAGGTCTGACATGCATTTATGTTCCATGATTGACACTTTCTGTACCTGTAGAATAATTCATTTCTCCTGGTGGATGTTTAGATTATTAGTTTTCAGGAGCCGGTTACATTGGATTTTCTGGATGCTGAACTTTCAGATCGCAACAAAGAAGAGGTGAATGTTCTGCCCCCACACGTCTGTATTATTTACATTTAAAGTACACTTGCTGTGTAATAAATGAAATGAAAGCGCATTGTGGACCCGCCCAGAGGCGTAATGTCTACCTAGTCTTTAAATAAAAATAAAAAACAGAACTCTAACGGTGACATGAACAGATGCAGGACTGAAGTGTTATCTGTCACAGATCCGTCGGCAGATGATTGATGGCAGATCTGGACAGAAGAAGATCAGGAGTCTGGTTAAATCTGCTGATGAGGTTTGTGATGATTCTTCATGTCTTACACCTGTTTGTTAGCGTTGGCCGCTAATCTGATTTCTGTGTTTGTTTGTTTGTTAGCGTTACATCGATGAGGTGCTGAGGACGTACATATGGACTCCGGTGGAGGGCACGAATTACAGGTCACTAAGCGTCAATGCTGATGTCAGATGTGTAAAAGCATGCTTTGATATCTTGTGTTAATGTGACGCTCTTCACTTTCTGCCGTGTAGTCTGGGTCTCGTTCTGCCGACCTACAGCGAAAATCACATCAAAGCAAACCTGAGCGATCAGATCCTTCAAGTTCAGTGTAAGTACCGGGGCGAGCTGACGCCGACCCCTCTCTCACCTTTCTTCTTTCCCAAAGAGACGTCCTGCCCCCTGTCCCGCCCCATAACCTTCTCGTCCAATCAGAGGAGACTCGCTCCCCTCCGTTCACTGACGGCGCGGCGGTCCCGGAGCGAGTGTGGATCCCGGTGAGACGCGCGAGGACGTCCGTGAACCCCCACACCCCTCTTCCCTCCTCCCCTCCTGTCTTCATGCTCTTCTGTACTGAGGTGATTTTTCTTTCCCCGCGCGGATGTAAAGAAAAACCCTCTGAAGCCCTGAGAGGTGAACGCCGTGTTTACTGTGTTGACTGACTTGAAAATAATGGTGACCGTGTGCTATTATTTTTACTTTTGCCAAACATTCAAATGCTCTCGTCTTCTCTCTCACAATGACTTTGATTCTGAAGCAGCTCTTGTCTGGAAACGTTTCTTTTCGTTCCTTTGTTTGTTTGTTTGTTTGTTTGTTTGTTTGTTTGTTTTTAAAGTGGCATGCTGCTTTCTGGCAGATCTCTTGTGTTTATGATTTCTTGTTGTTATTTTGTGTGAGTGCACAGTGTGTCATGTATTGTGTGTGTGAGCTTTAGAATCAGTCAATGAAGAAGAAAAATCCCATAATCCCCCCTGATGGGCCATTGTCCTGCTCAAGAGATGGAACGACTTTGCTTCTTTTCTTTTCTTCCTTTCTTTATCTTTCTTTTACTTTCTTTTCTTCTTTCTTTTACTTTTTTCTTTATCTTTTCTTTCTTTCTTTCTTTCCTCCTTTCTTTTTTCTTTATCTTTCTTTTACTTTCTTTTCTTCTTTCTTTTACTTTTTTCTTTATCTTTTCTTTCTTTCTTTCCTCCTTTCTTTTTTCTTTATCTTTCTTTTACTTTCTTTTCTTCTTTCTTTTACTTTTTTCTTTATCTTTTCTTTCTTTCTTTCCTCCTTTCTTTTTTCTTTATCTTTCTTTTACTTTCTTTTCTTCTTTCTTTTACTTTTTTCTTTATCTTTTCTTTCTTTCTTTCTTTCCTCCTTTCTTTTTTCTTTATCTTTCTTTTACTTTCTTTTCTTCTTTCTTTTCCTTTTTTCTTTATCTTTTCTTTCTTTCTTTCCTCCTTTCTTTTTTCTTTATCTTTCTTTTACTTTCTTTTCTTCTTTCTTTTACTTTTTTCTTTATCTTTTCTTTCTTTCTTTCTTTCCATCTTTCTTTTTTCTTTATCTTTCTTTTACTTTCTTTCCTTCTTTCTTACATTTTTTCTTTTTCTTTATCTTTTTCTTTCTTTCCTTCTTTCTTTTACTTTTTTCTTTATCTTTTCTTTCTTTCTTTCTTTTTTTCTTTCTTTTACTTTCTTTCCTTTTTTCTTTCTGCTGTTTTCTCTTTCTTTTACTTTCCTTCTTTATCTTTCTTCTTTTTTACTTTTTTCTTCCTTTCTTCCTTTAATTTCTTCTTCTTTCTTTCTTTCTTTCTTTTTTTTCTTTCTTTAACTTTCCTTCTTTATCTTTCTTCTTATTATTTCTTTTTTCTTTCTTTCTTTCCGTTCTTTCTTTTCCCTTTCTTTCTATCTTTCTTTCTTTCTACTTTCTACTTTTTTCTTTCTTTTTTCTTTCTTTTTTTTCTTTCTTTTACTTTCCTTCTTTATCTTTCTTCTTATTTCTTTTTTCTTTCTTTCTTTCCCTTTTTTCTTTTCCCTTTCTTTCTTTCTATCTTTCTTTCTTTCTACTTTCTACTTTTTTCTTTCTTTAAGTTGAATTCTTGTTTATTTGTTCTCTTTATTTTCTTCTAATTGATCTTTAGTTAATTGTATTCTTTCTTTCTTCCCAAAGCGTTCCTCTCCTCTTCACGTGTGTTTTTCATTAGGTTCTTGTCTCAGAAGGTGCTCATGTGTTCTCAGATGTTTCTTCTGTTCGTTCATTCTCGTTGTCTTTCTTTCTGCATATTAGTTGTTCATTTGTTTTTATTTCCCGTTCAATTGACTTGATTTTCTTTCTTTGAACAATCACAATATTTTTATTCAAACAGTCATTGAATAAAATATTGTCTGTGACCTCCCTCCTCCCCCTCCTCCCTGTACCCGCCCCCCCCCCCCTGTTTCTTTTCTTGCTTTCTCCTCCTCAGATGGATCAGACTTCAAGGGCAAGTATAAACTCCATATTGGTCCACCACTTCTGTTCCCTCGTACCCGTGTCCTATACTCCCCGCTGAAGCCCCACCTACAGCCTGCTTGCCTCTCGCTCTTTCTCTCTCTCTCTCTCTCTCTCTCTCTCACTTACTCACTCACTCGCTCTCTCTTTCGACTCGGACATCTCCTGAAGTATAATCTAATATTTTTTTGCCTGTTGATGTGGAAACATTTCTGATCCCTGTGTCCGCTACATTTGAGAAAAGTGTCTCTCATCTCCCGCTCTCTCTCTCTCTCTCTCCCTCCCTCTTTCTCTCAGTTGACAGTTTCATGTCCATTTAGAATGATGACTTGTGTAGTTATTGTCACTTTGTTTCTTCTAAAACGTGTTTATCACTAGTCCTGTAGACTATAGTTCATCTCTTTTACCGTAGAGAACTCAATTTTAACAGTAATCTTTGTTTTCTGGTCAGCGGTGGGTTTATTTAGTCTGGTTAATATCTGGTGAAGTAATCTCAGATAGGTGCCCTCCTTTAGGTCCTCTCCTGTTGTCATAGTGACCGGGCGATGGGTTTGTTTGTCGTCTTCTACCTCCCCACTGTGTTTTCATCAGCTTGACTCCTCTGTACTGTCCATCACCCCTCAGACTGTCATCACGGGGCACATCCCGAAGCGGAAAGTGCATGGCATTGTGGGGGAAAACTACCCGGGCACAAGTGTTTGTGTTAAAGGCTCGCGTGATGTTAGATATCAAGAGCCGAAATTCTGAAGTGAGGTTGCCCTCTCTCGGCCCTCTCAGCGCCGGGCACTTTCCTCTGATGCTGTCGGTCTGCGGGGTGATCATCCTTCATCAGGACCCCCGCCTCACCCAATCCCAGCACAACACCAGTTGGCCATGTTGATGCCTGTTGACGACGAAAGCGACACGTCACACAGTGACAGTGAACAACGCGTCTGAGAACTCACTTCATCACTTCATGCAAGTCAGTTCTCAGACTTCAAAACACTCAACCAAAACACGTCCGCTTTCTGGTTATTTGGGCCCATCCGATTCAAGGCACCATAGTGGCTAACGCCCGAGATCCCCCATGATTCCTCAGTGTTGCTATGGTAACGTCCCCACTGCGTTCCTGCACTTTTTGGAGAGCAGCAGCAGTTGTTTCTCAGAATGTCCCTGTGATCTCCGTCCGCCGCTTCACTCCGGATAATCTTGCCCATTTCTGTTGCAGATTTTGAGTCTCTGCTGCCAAACACTTTTGAGTCAGAGGGACATGTGTTCATAGCACCCAGGTAGCTCTGTGTGAACATGCATACGTCCATCGCTAACATACAGTAGCCGCCGTACTGTAGTGTGTGTCCACCGTCTGTGTGCGTGTGTGTGTGTGTTGAAGAAAAAGAAAAAGCACTCTTTCATATCTTCTCATGGAAATGGTTTGTCAGGAGAACAGCTGGGACAGAGTTTGAGCTTCAGCAGGTTCTGGGCTTTTTGGCCTTTGTTCAGTTTGGTCATGGCTTTACGTTTCTCTTAGCTTTCCTAAAAGAGCCCAATAATCTGCAAATGTGTGTGATGTGAAGTTTCAGAAGTAATCTCAACAGGTTCTCATTTTGAGCTCAAGTTTCCCAATGAACGAAGTCATCCATTTCAAGTCTGAAGCCCATTGCACATTGAGTCTGAAATTTGCTCACGTTAAGAAAATAAGTACGACCTCACGTTGTGTCAATCACATAAACACACTGAATCCGATATTTTTGTCCGTCATAAAAGATTCGGACCGGGATCGACTTTCTGTGTCAAACATTTTGAGTGCCTTTTTTAACAATTCAGAGACACCGTACAAACCAGAGCCAAATAGGACAATTTCGGACTGTATGTGCAAAGACCTTAAGATGTCGATATGAACATATACTGGAGAGATCAATTAAAGGAGCAGTTCATCCAAAAAAGAAAATTCTGACTTTCACCCTCAAATTGTTCCAAATCTGGATAAATGTCTATTTGGAGGAGAAAGATATTTGGAAGAATGCTTATAGCCAAACACGTTTTGCCCCCCATTGACTCCCATAGTAAGAAAAAATCTTTTATCATTTTTATGCTTTGTTGAACACAAAATGAGATTTTTGGAAGAATGTAGGACAGCAAACAATTCTGGGGCACAATTGTATTTTTCCTTCTATGGGAGTCAACGGGGGGCAAACTGTGTCTGGCTATAAGCAATCTTCCAAATATCTTTCTCTGAGTTCATCACAACAAAGACATTGATACAGATTTGGAACAAGTTGAACTTTTCATATTGGGGTGAACCGTCCCTTTAAGTCAGGTCTGCGTTCATTTGATCCATTACGCATCAGTGTTGAATTTGATGTGAGATTGAGATAAATATACGTGAGTTTTTCTTCTGTGTAGTAATAGCTGGGTGTGTTCTCCTGTCTTCATGCGTGTTTGCATGTGTGTGGAGGTCAGACGTGGACGCTCATGTGCATGTCATGTCTGCAGAAGTTCCTGTGAAACGTTCTCATCGTCTCTTTCTCTGTTTGTCCTGTCAGATTTCTACGGAAGATTCTAGATGCAACACAAGTTCAGCTCTACTGAAAGCACACCAGATATTTCCTTCACTTTATAAAACAATTTGAGGTTGTGTTTGTGCTATCATATTCAAAGGGAAACAAGTGTTATTGACACGTTGTTATATTAGCATTA